>NW_020537758.1:53902751-53926724 GCF_003426905.1 Ctenocephalides felis
TTACCTTTTCAATTATGTTTTACCTGTCATCCGAATAAATATTGGCTTGTGCTTAATTTATCGAACATAACATATATCACTATTTGTTGTCATTAACTATTCATTGATGTCAATCACAATAAGTTTTAATATAAATTCTTAGATATATAATTTTACATAATATTTTTGCCGCTATACGTATAGGCGTCACAAATTTTTAATTCAGTTTAGTTCAATGTTATTAAATTAGTAAACTACTTATTAACGACTATTTATTTATATTTATGGGTTAATATGATACATTAGAAATGTATTTATGATTACTTATATTATCTTCACAACCAACGAGTGCTCATATGTAATATTTTAACAAAAAATTATGAATACAAACTGAATGACAGAAATTAATATTAAGATTTGACTCTAGAGTATATGCAACGATTATATTATATACAATTACACACTAATTAGTTTATATATTATACACAATTCATCTTATTATTAAAAGATGTACATGAAATCACAATCACACAACGTAACAGTACAACTATATTCGAAACATTTATTATTTGCAATTGACAAGACAGTACACACAAACAAATTGGCAGTTGCAATATGTCCACGAAAATCACGCCTATTAGACAAGAAATTACAGAGTTTATATTTGCTTTAGATTAAGAATGCATTTATATTTTGATAATTTTTGTTTGAATATTTATTATTAGAGTATCAAAAAATCAGCGGACGAGACACACGACGAAACACAGAAGAACAAAACATGACGGCACACACATAAGGGCTCTCCGCCGGGATTGAAGCCCGCCTGTTCGCCAAGGCAGCCGCAGTCGTACTGACGGGAGAGCCAGCGCGGGACGACGAGCTTTCGCCGTTACGCGAAAAGCTCGCGAGCGCGCGCGGGCTTTGACCGTTGTCGAATGTAGCGCCAAGTGGGGATGAAGCGCCACGAGGGTGTGGGAGCTTTTGGCCAGGTGGGGTAAAGTCGGAATTCCTCGCGAGATATTTATCACCCACCCCCATATGATTTTACTAAGATAAGGTGGCACGAGTGTTGCGACTCATTCTATTCTCTTATTCTATTGTCAATGGTGAGCAAGTTATAAATAGAAAACTGAACCAGCATATTAAAGTCGCGTAATATATTTAGTTTTATATAGTCTATTTAGAATACAATATTTAGTAGTATTAGTCGTGCACGGCACACCGCCTTGAGGCAAATTGTTGAAACTTTCCATTCCATAATTTAGAGTTTCAATATTATTATTATTATTATTATTATTATTAAGAAATTGGACTTTTTTGTGAAATATATATTTTTTTGTATTTTGAAACTTTTTGATAAATTTGGCATTTTTAGAGCTGCTTAAATTTTTTACAAATGAAAAATTAAAGCACATAAGCGCCGCCTTAACGGTCAAACATTATAAATCTCAGTACGGAACCTCTAGAAATGTAAACCAAAATACTTATTATTAAATAAAATTATTATTAAAATTTAAATAGTCAATAAAATACAATTCGATGTGCATATGTCTAATGATCACTTTTGATTTCCAAATAGATTTTTTTTAAACCTTTCGGAGATCCAGATCCAGTTTTTCATTGTACCAATTCAAGTAAAATATTTTTTGAAGCATTCAAATCGCACGCTCCATTTTCTCGAAAAAAAAATATTTCTTTTTACACTTTTTGTCTCGTATTATCGAAGTGACTGGATCTGCCTTGACTAACCAGCACGTCTCTGAATCAATAAGAATCAAATGTTTTTCAATCATTCAAATCGGTTGATCCGTATTATCAAAATCGTTGACGATAAATTGTATCTGCCCATACACATACAATTAAATACATGCATGCATACACATCGATTTATTCTAAGGTATGCTAAAATGGTTCGAAGGTTTTTATAATTGAAGATATATACAAATTTGCATTTTGTGTTTTTTTGGGGGTGGGGGTAATACAGTAACTTATCCTAAGCAAGGATTAGGATTATCACGTCCTGATTGTAGTTCAAAATAGTACAAAAAAGTATATTGTCTAAATAAAATACACCTAAAATTTGCTGCTACATTATAGACCTTTTAAATATATTCATATTAAATGTATTAGCGAATTTGAAAATTTGAAAGAATGACGAGCAATTGGAATGTTTCGTTTGAAGTTTATCAATCAAAGGTAAATCAAGAGACAAAAATATATGTCTTGTTGAAATTATATTTTAGTTCCCATATTATTTATAAAAGTAATTAAATAGGAAACTGCATTAGCATACTCCAGACACGCGTAATTGTAACATTGTATTACAGAATATATCAAAATGTAATGTTTACATAGTACATTTATCAAGTTTGCTACTACATTATTAAGTCATATATGTTACGTTCATAAATATATCATCTCAACGTGTTCTATAATCTTATTATTCTTAGCTATAACTGACAACTATAATTTATATTATTTTCACTTTTATAAACAATTATACAAATATAACAATTTTGAAAATACATTCCGGAGTTGAATAGACAGTAATGCAAGACGATTTGGCACGATGAGGAGAAAAAATGCAAACGATTAACGGGCTAGAAAAGCTAGCCTAGAAAGGCTAAAAATCTTGAAAAAGGCTAGACCATCAACTATGATTATTAAATAACGTTATTGTAGCATTGGAAGGTCGTAAAAGGAAAAATGGCCCCATTTGAAATAGAAAAACAGTGCTGGTCGATCAGGACTACGCTACGACTAAGGAACAAATCCGTGAAAACAGTGGCAAAAAACATGAATTGGGCTATATTATCTAGATCTGTTCATCAGCGACCATATCCTGTTCTCAGATCTCAAAAAGATTCTTGATGTGAAGAAATTTTTGCCAAATAATGAGCTGAATTTTGTGGCGAAGTACAAATCGTTCGCTATACTTAGTATATCATTTTTGAAGAAAACTATATTGAATGAAACAAAAGAATTTTGGAAAAAAATGGGGTTGTTCCTAGTTATCCTATAAGCTTATTGAGTGAAGTAATATGTGTTACCTTACGGGAAGTTAAAAATGGAAGAAAGATAAATAAAGTATAAAGTATGTTAGCTCGAAGAAGTTTGCATTATTGCATCAACGCCACAAATTAATATGATCCGTGATTTTTTTGTTCAATTTGTTTAATGAACACTCGTAGTTAATTACCAGCAATTGGCTTTTGCGGTGATAATTTATCCCTGTCATAACGATTACTCGTCTTCAAAAGTTTGTGTTGGTACACTCAGTGGCGGATTAAGCTCACTGCCGCGCTAGGCCCTATCCGTTCAGGCGCCCTTTTTAATAGACAAAATTTTAGTTTTTTAAATAAACATTTTTTTAAAAATTATTCAGATATAATTTTTAACTTTTTGTAGGGTAAGTTATATTAATCGCAAATAAATCGAAAATGTTATTTTCATTAGTTTTGTGGCCTTCTGAACATTTTGGTATGTGTATATGTTCGATTCTCATTGATTCTGATTAGTTTTCCGCTAAGGCTGGTCCAGCCGTTTCGAAGATACGAAGCAAAAAGTGCAAATAGAAATCAGAACCTTATGCCCTGAATATTTTCTTGATGTCGTATTTTTGTAGATGGTAACCCGACTGTTGATGCTTTCATATTTGATTACTTCATTATTAGAAATTGTCTACTAGGGCTGACTTATCATTATCTTCGGGAGCACTTTGTTCGAAAATTTAGAGTTTTTTTGCAATGTTAACAAAATTTGTACTTGTTATTAAAATTCTTATAAAATATCTGATAATTTGATGTGCATATGGACTGATTTTGGTAAACCTGACAAAAGCCTGATGGATATTGGATCCAATAATTTTGATTAATTTTTGCCAAACAATATCTGTTTGATTTTTACTTGATAAAAAAAATCCAAATTTCAAAATATCTAAGAAAGCACAAGCCTATTTGACCATTTTCATCTACTAATTTATGCACCGTGTTTCAAGGGCATCTTACATCTCATTCTTAAAGTGAATCATCTGGTATAATCACTAATGAATAAAGGTATACTATGAATGTACAGGGTTCTATTACTGTGATGTATTTTCTTCCCTGTGTGTGTTAGGACGGACGCATCTGACGATCTAAACAAAACACACAATCATGCCCGTTCGACGCGGCAGGGTGTATTTTATAGCCATCCCCCCTCGAAAGCAACCCCTCGATCCACCCACAACATGGCCTGTAGGGCTGCTCATCATTATGCTAGGACTTTTGATGAGCTGATATTTGAATCGGCGATGTTGATTAATCAGCCGGTATTAGGTACATGGATAATTAACTGTAGGGCCGATTTGAATAACAATGACGTTTTAATTGTTTTGTACTCTAAAGTGTTACGCAATGAAAGCACATAAAATGAAACGATCATTTATCATAAACTCTTGTTTTCAAGTGGAGTTTTTCATTTGAATAAAAATTTCCGGAATAATTTGATCCCGTTTTGAATTCTTTATTGATATAATTGCTTTATGAAATGTTTTAATTGTCTGATTTATAAAAGTCAATTATTTTTGATTGCACAAGAAATTTATTGAAATTGGAAAACAATGCATAAAAAATTGTGAAATATAATTTAATGAATACAGCTGTGTATTAAATATATATTCTTTTTTTAACATCTCCAAGGATAAGTATATATTTTCATAGAAAAATCCTATTCGCTAATTTTATGTTTCCTCGACGTTTCAAGCCATTTTGAATCAAATGAGACCAAACTTGTAAAAAAGTATGTGTGTGTGCGCGCGCGTGTATATGAATAGATTTTTTGCCGTAAATCGACGTTTTCTCAAAAACGGCTGAACCGATTACGAAAATTTAAAAGCCATTGGATGCACCTCGATGAGGACTATTCTTTGTCAGTTTTGTGCGACGATCGGTGAAGTCGTTTCTTTATAAATAGGAGAAAAGTAAAAATAATTTCGTCCACGTTTTAGCTCGCAATTTTAAATCCATTTTGAAAATTCAAAAACCGCTCGAAACATATTGGTTGGGAATCGTGCTGATTAGTTTTTGGTAGAGATCGGCCGGGCCGTTTTTTTGTAAAAAAAGTGTTAAAAAATTTTATTCGACGATTTTAATTTTTATTTTTTTGACGGTAGATATAATGGTCTGCTAGATCATACAAAAATATTACGGTCCTGCGACAACTCGTTTAACTTTAAAAACTCATCAAAGTTTTCAAAAAATAGTATCGTTTTTTTGGCATTTGTTAACACGTTGACGGACAATTGCGGCTATAGCCGTCAAAGTGAAGTTCACAATGCGGCATGACTGCTATAGCCGTCCAAAACGAAACGGTCGTTTTTAGACACTACGGCTATAGCAGCCCAAATGTGCACTTACTGGCGTATACGTAGAAGCATAGTGTCGTGTTTTGAAAACATCTTTTTAGGTTGAAGTTCATATTTCACCTGTTATACGAGTTGCAGATTCAGTATGCACATGGTTGTGAAGGGAGTAGTGCGATCGTGTTTTCTATTGAATTTATAGTTCTTATTGATACGTTTAACGATATTTATTATTATTTATATAACTATACTGGTATGTATTTGTTTATTATTCATTTTATACTTTAAACAGAAAAGGTAATCTTTCATCTACTGGATGTAGCAGTATGGAATTCTTTCTACATCTTTAAAGAAAAGACAGGTTCTCAAATGAAGTATATAGAGTACAGGGAAGCAATCATACGATCTCTAACTGGTATAGATAATGAACGGGATGGAAGAACTTTGGTTCAATTTAAACGTGCACAAATCCAAACCAATGAAATCAACAACAATGGAACACAGCATTTTCCTGAGAAAATTTTACCTCCTGAAAATTATCAGCGAAAAACATATTTTCAGCGTTGTAAACAATGTTATAAACAGGGAATAAGGAAGGAAACATCATATTACTGCAAGAATTGCAATTGTATAATAATTATAAAATTATAATAATTTTTTTTGTCATTTATTTATTTTTGTTTGATTAAGAACTAACATTTCGTGTAAAACTCCCAAAAATACTTTGTTGCATACAAAAATTGCTTGTTTGAACCATTAAACCTGTCATTTACGTTTTTAAATTTTTGCTGTTATAGCCGCAACCTAATTAAAGGTACTAAATTAATCAAAATTAAGTTTATTTAAGCAGAAAGAGTAAAACTATACTTCTAACATTCTAAAATTCACAAAAACATATAGTGTCAATTTTCGAACTTCGCTTGTTCCTACTGTCCGTCAACGTGTTAAAATTAGACCTTTCATTGACATTTCACTCAAAAACGCCTAAACCGATTTCATAAATTTAAAAGCCATTTGATGTTTCTCGATGTGTATTATCGTTTCTCAATTTTGTTCGACGAACGGCCGAGCTGTTTCTTTGTAAATTGGAAAAAAGTGTTAAACTTTTTGTCCACATTTATGCTCATACTACCGAATCGATTTTGAAAAATCAAAAACTGTTCGAAAGATATTAGTTGAGAATGATACTGATTAGTTTTAGGTGAAAATCTATCGAGACGTTTCTTGAAATCAAGTGTTGAATAAACAATTTAATCTGATTTTTATGGCGATACATGTCATGGTCTTATAGAACTTACTGAAATATTACGGCCTCACGATTATGTTTGATTTGTTTTTTCAATGATGAGATTTTATGACGTTTGTTAAAATTAAAATTAAACGAATTACTTGGCATAGCGATAGAGTACTTGGTCTCAATGAACATACTAAACCATTAAAGTCCTACGGAAACTGGTTCAATTATAAAAATTGTTGATTGTTGAAAATTTGCTTTTAGAAAATACTCCGAGTTGACGTGTTCGTTCGTTTTCAATTATGTGTAATAAATCGACTCGGAATACTTTTAATCACTCATAAATTAATTTATTTTTTAATAATTAAGTCGATCATTTACACATATCGGGAAGTTCATGAAACTTGCCTCAAGGCAAAATACCAATACCAATTTATTAATAAATTGTTTCTTAATATGATATAAAATTCACGTATGTAGACTGATTAACATATATATGATTATGTTAGAATTAGTCTAGTTCGTACATGAAGAGGGCACACTCCCAGAGTGGTTGTGACAACCATAAACATAAGTTAAAAAACAATAGCTATAAACAACAAAATGGTTTAGAACACATCATGAATGGTTATAACTACTTTCAGAATTATGTAACAGAATACAACAATCAATTGAACAAAGCTTATGAATATAAAAAAACATATTTTTTTAAACAAAGTTAAAAAGTAATAATTATGAAATTTTTTCTCTTTCTGATATTGAAATTTCCTTTTCCTTTCTCTTCTGTATTTCATATTAGTTAATGTAGATATTTCTTTATCTGTTCAATATTCACCCAAAAAGGACAACTCGACAACCACATCTCGCAACCGTCCTCATCACATACTTTTGAAAACAAATAATTGTTATGGCTGAACAGAATTATCAACACAAAAGCCAACTGCTGGTAAATAACTACTAGTGTTCAGTTATTATTAAACAAAAAAAAACTTATTTTTGACCACTTAAAAGCAATGACGACAATAAATCATGTCAATGTGTGGCGCTGACTCAATGAAATAATGAAAACTTGTTCGAATAAACATACCTTATCTTTCTTTCTTTGGACCATATCAAAATCAATATAGTTTAGCTGTTACGACGACTGTCACAACCGTACCCAGTCACCCCTCTAAATAAATACGTAGATCATGATTCTGTTAA
Organism: Ctenocephalides felis; assembly: GCF_003426905.1. NCBI lineage: Eukaryota > Metazoa > Arthropoda > Insecta > Siphonaptera > Pulicidae > Ctenocephalides > Ctenocephalides felis. Next base: position 53,910,509 of record NW_020537758.1, read on the forward strand.
TATTAACAAAAATATGTGCTCAGTATATTAAATTGAGTGAACCAAAACAGTTTTATTAAAAATTGTTTGTAGCAAGTTCTAAAAAGATACGCTTAATTACAAGAAATTTTTTCCTAAAACTAAACTTTAATTTGAACCATAAATTAATTTTGGCACAGTCGAAAATATAAGTTTTCATTTTGGTAATTGAAAATTTGACGTTTTATTGGCGGTTAAAAAGGTACATTCTTAATTATATTAAAAATCCATAAAAATTGTATAATGAATTGCTTTATTAGTCAAATAATATTTGACCTGAGCTGGTATTATATAACTAAATGCAGTGACTAATATAAAATAAACTCATTCTTAATTTTAAAAATCAATCAAATAAACGACGCGGTATAAATAGAAAACAACGTTAGATCATTTAAAATATTTAATAATTTTGCATACATCACTCCAAGCTATCACTGTACAACAAAGTTCTTATTTACAAATCTTCCATTAAACCTATATGGACCTATGGAGCCGAGCTTTGGGGATGCGCCAGCAAAACCAGAATCAAAGCCTTACAGAGACAGCAATCAAAAATTTTAAGACTTATCACAAGCGCGAATGCTGTTGAATAATGTTAAAATAATGATAATAATAATAATAATAATTTTGCATATTTTCTAATTGGACCGGACGACCTTGACTGATCTTCAGAGCCAAATATAAAAATAATTTAAATACAATTTCATATTATTGTATAAATATACGTTTGTGATCAGTTAAATTGTTGAACAATTATTAAGAAACGCCAATTTTGTAAATGTAGAAATAACAATTTCTTACATAAAACAATATATATTTTGTGTAACAATCCTATAAATACAAAGCTAAGCAGAATCTGCTAAGCATTGGTTTGACAAGAAAGCATTGCTATTTGAGTATACTAAAGGGCGTAGGCAAATAAAGGGCAGCGTGTGTACACACTCGTCAGAAATCCGGATATTAAAACGTACATTTGTTTATGTAAGCCGCAACAATACGCACTTGCATGAGCTTATTTGAATGTAACACAAAAGCTCAAGAAAGTAATATTATTGTTTGAGGGCTTGATACTAATAATGAGTAAAATTAAATAATAGTAGCGGCACAATTGCGTAGATTCTTAATCTAACAAAATAATTTATCATTACATATACAAGCAATAAATAAAATATTAAATTTATATTTAATAATGTGGTAAAAACATCGGATATTTAAAAAAACAAGCAATCAAGGTAAATAAAACAACTCGACAGCAAGAAGATGAGTTGTACAGCTACATTAATTATAAATAAAAATAATTAAGCAAAAAAATGATAGAAATTTATGCTATTGAGTGTAATATTTTATATTGAGTCTACAAGCAGTTACTTGCTTGTCGTTTTTATTTTTAAACAAATGAGATATTGTGGAGTTAGAGTTAAGAGCAATAGTACTAAGAAAGGGTTCTAATTATTAAGTATTGCAAATGTAATATAATTATCAACGATGTGTTGCCTAATGATTAATTTTCCAATATATTTTCATAATAATTACCCACTAATTAATAAAACCAGTAACTTAAATCTTCTCCAAGCACCAGAACAAATATTTTTAACTTCCCGTAGGGCAAGTTATAGTAATCGCAAAAAAATCGAAAATGAAAATTTTTATATATCTTTACGTTTCAGAGGTTTCTGAACATTTTGGCATACCTCAAAAAAATGGATGTATGTGTGTGTGTGTATGTGTGTGTGTATGTATGTACGTGTGTGTATGTATGTGCGGATACAAATTTTCGTCGACGATTTCGGGAACACGGATCAACCGATTTGAATAATTCAAAAAGCATTCGATTCGTATTGATAAGGAGACGTGCTGATAAGTTTTTGGCGAAGGCAGGTCCAGCCGTTCCAAAGATACGGGACAAAAAGTGCCGAAAACGGTAACTCAGTTTTTAAGAGAACGGAGCGACCGATCTTAATAATTCAAAAAACATTTGACTTGTATTGACAAGATGAAGAATTGATCAAATTTTCATGAGGGCAGGTCTAGCGGCTTCGGAGATCTAACGGAAAAAGTTAAAAAAAATGCCATTTGGCGGTCAAAAATAATCATTAGACATATGTACATCAATAAGTATAAATTTTTTTTGCATTCCTATGGGTTCCGTACCAATGTTTATTCGTTAGACGGCGACGCGGCGCTTACGCGCTTTGACATTTTGTCTTTATGCAGTTAAAGCAGTACGATTGCGTTGAAAAAAAGTTAAGATCTTCCCAAATATGCCAAAAAAAAGAAAACATTATTTTTTCCAAAAAAAAATTAAAAAAAGAAAAAAAAAATTTTTCGAAGTAATTTTTTTTAAAAATGTCAATCGTTTTTAAAAAAAATAATAATTTTTGGTACGGAAAGTTTCAGCAATTTGCCTTAAGGCACGATGCCTTAATTGCCTTAAGACAGAATTCCACTTACAGCTAGTTATATTAGTCCTTATCCAAATATAGTGAATTAACCCAATTTTAGCGGACAGAACTCAACTTTTATATGGGTATCATCGATGGAACCTCAATATTATTTTGGTGTCATTGGTTTCTACCTATTTATTTGCTATCAGCGCAGGGATTTAGCGGATTTTTTATTTAAAAAAAATTGAAGACATAACATAATTTGGTGACAGCGAATTTGGTTAGCAGCGCAAAGAACCCAACTTTTACAATGATATCATCAGTGTGACCTCTACATATTTTGGGTGTCATTGGTGGTTCCTACAATATTTATGTGTACGAAACTAATACTTAAATTGCATTGTTAACTTCCCGTAGGGTAAGTTATAGTAATCGCAAAAAAATCGAAAATGAAAATTTTTATATATCTTTACGTTTCAGAGGTTTCTGAACATTTTGGCATACCTTAGAAAAAATGGATGTATGTGTGTGTGGGTGTGTGTGTGTGTATGTGTGTGTGTGTGTGTGTGTATGTATGTATGTGTGTATGTATGTGCGGATACAAATTTTCGTCGACGATTTCGGGAACACGGGTCAACCGATTTGAATAATTCAAAAAACATTCGATTCGTATTGATAAGGAGACGTGCTGATTAGTTTTTGGCAAAGGCAGGTCTAGCCGTTCCGAAGATACGGGGCAAAAAGTGCCGAAAACGGTAACTCAGTTTTTGAGAGAACGGAGCGTCCGATTTGAATAATTCAAAAAACATTTCACTTGTATTGACAAGGTTAAGAATCGATAAAATTTTCATGAAGGTAGCTCTAGCGGTTTCGGAGATATGGAGGAAAAAGTAAAAAAATAAGCCATTTGGCGGTCAAAAATGATCATTAGACATATGCTCATCAAATTATCAGATATTTTATAGAGATTTTAACAATAAGTATACATTTTGTTAACATTCCTATAGGTTCCGTACCAATGCTTATGCGTTAGACAGCGACGCGGCGCTTACGCGCTTTATATTTTGCCCCTATGCAGTTAAAGCAGTACGATTGCTTTGAAAAGAAAGTTCAGATCTTCCACAATATGTCAAAATAAAAAATTTTTTCAAAAAAAAAAACAAAAAAAAAATTAAAAAAAATTTTTTTTAAAAAAAAATTTTTTTCAAAAAAAAGTAATTTTTTGTCCAATTTATAGTTTCTTAAAAATCGTATTTTTTCGAAGTAATTTTTTTTAAAAAATGTCAATCGTTTTTAAAAAAATAATAATTTTTGGTACGGGAAGTTCCAGCAATTTGCCTTAAGGCACGATGCCCTAAATTGCCTTAAGACAGAATTCCACTTACAGCTAGTTAAAGTTTGATTATTGTTTTTGAAGAATGTTCATCACACAAATATCCGCAATCCCGAACTCACAAAATCACTATCCGCAGCGATGCGTCAACATCGCCGTGGCAGCAATGCATGGAAAATGCATCGCGTCAACGCTCCGGGCACGCGGCTTTCCGCGTTGAAACCGGCGTGCGCGCTGATATACGCTTGATGGAGGATTTTAATTATGCAACGTAAGCGAAATGATACCGCTTCACTATCCGCGTTTCGTTATAGTTCATGTCACCGGCAAAACCGGTTGTCAAGACGACCTCGTCGGAGCAGACCTGCTTCACGTTGCGAAATCGGGTCACGTACGAATGTCACTTTAAGTTTGACGCCCAAGATGCTCTGCGATTCAACCGAAAGATTTGTGGTAAAAGTTAGGGCGGGACGTTAAATTTTATTATTGACTTGAATAAAACTTTTATTTGATTCAAGCGAATCATTTTCGTGGATCGGTTGAGATTCGATTAGTAAGAAGAGTTACTAAAATTATACGAGTATATGAATTAAAATTGAATTTCGGTTCTGGCTGTAAAAAATGTTTATGGACTCCATTATGTGACCCGAGCAAAAAGGTCCAATTGATTTGAGCTATTATATCGCAAATAACAATCTAATTATATCACTACAAATTACATATATCACATAAACAACTATCGGTCTATGTTCAATAAAAGTCCAAGCAAATTCATCATTGTAGAAATGTGTTTTTGTTGCTGTTTCTCAAAAATGTGTCGCCTGGTCCTTTTTACCCCATAGGCATCCGAAAATAGGCCCAATGTCTTATTTTCAATTTGAAAAAGATTTTACAAAATAATAACTATATTATTCAACCAATGCAAAATATAAATTTCATGGGTACATTTCTACAGAGACAACACCGTATATAATCTTGATCTGGAATTTTGTCAAGAATAATCATCAGCAGAGTTTAAATAGCTATTTATTTGACTTATCTCTTTCAAAATTGTTTTTTTTTAACTTAACTTAATCTTTCTTATTTACAGTTATTTATTGTTTATACCTTTACCAGGGAAAAACCTCAAATTTTCCTTTTTACTTCTCCAATATGTATGAATTTATAGGGTTTATGTAAAACTGTTGAATAGAACCTAAAATGAACATTACATCTTATAAAAGAAATAACGTAAACCTAAGGCAAATTGCTTGAATTTCCCGTACCAAAAATTATTATTTTTTAAAAACGATTAACATTTTTGAAAAAATTTTACTTCTAAAAAATTAGATTTTTGAGAGACTATAAATTTGACAAAAAATTACTTTTCTTTGAAAAAAAAGAAATTATTTTTTTGAAAACAAATTTTTTTTTGAAAAAAAAAAATGTTTTCTTCATTTTGACGAAATATCAATGCGCGTAAGCGCTAAGCGCCGCGGCGCCGTCTAAAGGATAAACATTGGTAAGGAACCCATAGGAAAGTAAACAAAATTTATACTTATCGTTAAAATCTCTATAAAATATTTGATAATTTGATGTGCATACGTCTAATGATCATTTTTGACCGCCAAATGGCATTTTTTACTTTTTTCATTAGATCTCCAAAACCGCTAGACCTGTCTCTATGAAATTTTGATCAATTCTTCATCTAGTCAATACAAGTAAAATGATTTTTGTATTATTAAAATCGGACGCTCCGTTCTCTTAGAAACTGAGTTACCGTTTTTGGCACTTTTTGCCCCGTATCTTCGGAACGGCTAGACCTGCCTTCGCCAAAAACTAATCAGCACGTCTCCTTATCAATACGAATCGAATGTTTTTTGAATTATTCAAATCGGTTGATCCGTGTTCCCGAAATCGTCGACGAAAATTTGTAACCGCACATACATACACACACATACACACACACACATACATCCATTTTTTCTAACGTAAAGATATATAAAAATTTTCATTTTTGATTTTTTTGCGATTACTATAACTTGCCCTACGGGAAGTTAAAAATAACATTTTCGTTTTCACGAAAAAAATAATCAATACGATTTTCAGTCCATGTCTTTCAAACATATTCATAATTCGTGTTCTAAGAATGATTTTATTTAAGCATGGATGTCAACTGTAATCAGCGGCAACCTACGAAACATCACAGAACGCGTACATATGCCACGGCATAAATTCTGATCAGAATCGCTCGGGTCCCGGCAAAATTCTAAATTTTAATGGATTTTTATTATTTAACCGTTTATCGTAGGGTTACTATATTTTAGAATGTTCCATAAAAATCATCTAAGTAAGTTGCAATATAAAATTCAAAATCATAATATACGTATGATTGTAGAAATTCTACAACAGTCAGTAAAAATTGCGTTACACGCCACATCTCTGTGATCCTGCACATCCGAGACAGTCTGACGTTCTGATAGACGCCAGAAGAAAAAGTAACAGAATAATAACAAGACGAACTGACGGGTACGGAAAACTGTTTGTCACTGTTTACCTAAGACTATTTGTATATGTCAATATGGAAAATAAATGAGCTATAAAAAGATCTCAGCAAATATTTTGATGAACTTATCAAATTATTGAATGATATTGAGACGCAAGCAAGGTCGTTTGATATGACGACATAATTAAATATGTTATCGATACATTTTATTCATACACGATTTGGAGTCTTACTTGTCTCACAGCAGAATTTAAAATGTGAGCACCGTGGAATACTAAACCTTGAAGCATGTCCCATATGGTCTAGTGGCTAGGATACCTGGCTTTCACCCAGGAGGCTCGGGTTCGATTCCCGGTATGGGAAATATTTTTTTTCATTTTGAACCATATATAATATATATGCTCACGTGAATTCAATATTATTAAATAATTCTTTATATTTCCTCAGCGTTTTCAAGAACACGAATCACCGATTTGAATGATTCAACAAAAAAAAAAATTAAATTGCTGAAACTTCCCGTAACGTAATTAAAGATCTTGGTACGGAATTCAAAAAAAAAAAAAATACACAAAACATGTACACATTATTAAAATCTCTATGAAATATCTGATAATTTAGATATGTCCAATAAAAATTGTTGACCGCCAAATGAGATTTGTTTAACTCATTTTTATTGAGAGTTTATAGATGCTAGACTTTCCTTTCCAAAAATTTAATCAGTTCTTCATCTTGTCAATATAAGTAAAATGTTTTCTGAATTATTAAAATCGGACCCTCCGTTCTCTTAAACACTGAGCTACTGTTTTTGGCACTTTTTGCCTCGTATCTTCGGAACGGCTAGACCTGCCTTCACCAAAAACTAATCAGCACGTCTCCTTATCAATACAAATCGAATGTTTTTTGAATTATTTAAATCGGTTGATCGGTATTCCCGAAATCGTCGACAAAAATTTGTATCCGCACACACCGCAGTTGCACCGGTTATGGACTCTCAATGAAAATAAGTTAAGAGAATGTCATTTGGAGGTCAAAAATGCTTATCGGACATATATATCTTTTACACAGATTTTAATAATGTGTACACATTTTGTGTAATTTTTTTTGGGTTCCGTACCAAGATTTTTAATTACGGTACGGGATTTTCCAGCAATTTGACTTAAGACACGATGGCATGCACTCCATTAGGTTTAATTTCAAACTCGAACAGTGGTCCTATATCTGAATTATTATTACAATTTCTAAAATGGGGCAAATATTTATTGATGCAACAATGCCGTATCATGGCAATTTTTGCTTGAACATCTTGCTACAGCTGCTTGACCACAGATTCGAAGCGGAATCGAACCCGAACTTCTGATTCTGCCGTTCTAGTCACTTATCTATAAGCAAGTTTAATAGGGTACAATACTAGTAATAATAATATAACAAGATTTTTTACTCAAAAAGAGGTGTGGTCAGACAGCTTCGTATTAGATTTGAAATTCAAATGAAATTAAATAAACCAAGGAAATACGCAAACTGACAGAAGTTGAAACAAAAGTATAAAGAAAGGTGAATAACATTTTAGTATTGTTTGAAAGTTAAATCAGAGCTTTGGGGAACATTATCTTGGAATAAAATATCTCAACTTGCTAACAAACTGAGTTAATCAGATTAAACAATCCGAAAGTAAAAGCAGTTGAGTGTATTCATAATTCAGTTAAAAGAATTTATACTTTTAAAATATCAGTTATGGAATGTGATTTTTAATAATGAAGATAGCTTTTAATTCGGTAATATTATACAGCTCATTATAGATAATTGGGTTACTCTCAAGTTATGGAGTTTAGAAAATCAGAACCTACAAGGGCTTCGCATAAATGTAATTTAAAATAAATTTTTATTTATATCATTTTATGCGCATGTGACACATCTTGTTACTACCTTTTGCTTATTTATTTCGCAAAATTTAATATCATGATATACATCTTACCACTTAATGGCATGTTCTACAGTAGACACATTGATGTATGAAGTGTCCAATTCCGATGGTTTTGTAGGACTCTAATTAAATATTTTCCTATATATCACGTTCAGAGGTTGAAATTCATATTTTAGGTTCATAGTTCAATGTCATATTTGACTCTTGTGTCCTTAATTTTATGATCACGATGAACCTACGATATCATTATGAGAATTTTTCTCAGGTTTTCCAATTTTAAAATTCTATTTCGACGTCAGATATTAAAATAATGATGAGATATATCAATTGGAAATTATATGAATTGGTATACTTTCAATTTTGGCAAAAAACTACTTATATCAAATATTGAAAAGGTTTTATAAAATAATAGCTACATTATTCAATTAATGCAATGCAGTTTAATTGTTAGCTTGAACAAGAAATTCAAAAATCATATTCTAAATATGTATATTTAAGCATGCTTATTTCGGTATTTATTTTTAAATAATTTATTATAATCAGACTTATTATTTCTTGTAATATAATTATATAAATACATACCGTTTTTTGTATTTGACTTTTTAGTAACTATTAATTTAATTAGTCTCTGATTGAATTGTTTTATTTACCTGATTTTATAATTATAATTACTATTTTTTTATTGTTCACACCTTGCCAGTGTAAATGTTTAGGTGGTCCTTTATATCCCAACCAATTGAAGAAATTTTCTGGAAGTGGTATAAAAAATCTTTTGAATCTAACTTGAAAGGAACAATACATTGTGTAAAACTATTAATTAACGTATGCTTAAGTTAAATTTAGGTATCACAAACTAAACAACCGTGCTCACAAACACAAATAAAACTAACAACGAAAAACAATATTTGAAGAACAAAAATATGCAATATGTGAAAAACGACAAAAACTACCTGTAGAAACAATATTATAACCAACTAAGAGCTCAAAATATGTAGAAAAAAGAAGTCTAATAGAAAGGAAAATGCAAAGGTAAGAAACATAAGTTGGATAGGAGTGTTAGAAGCAAGGGAAGGTAAAAACGGTGGTTTTCCCACACTATAAAATTTTCTTTGGCAGCTCACCAGTAATAATATTTTTTTGCAAACTTAATCCTCAAGATGAACTATCCGTATCAACAAATGATTCCAATATATTTTGTCGCATGTACAACAGTACAGATTGTTCGTTCACGCGAGGCAATTGTTCGATAATGGAGGGTTTGCTTTGGCTTCGGCTAATCGCCGGCTCGCCGCCCTCCCTGCTCCAAACCCCAATCCTGGCTGATATCATCAGATTTCCCTGTAATTTCCTCACTTCCATGGTGCTCGTTATAATAGAACCGATCATCGTTATAGACCCTTATATAGGTATCCAGGTAATATACTTAGACGGGAAATTGACTTATAATTAAGATTGGAAACGGTTAACATTGTTTTTTAGTTTCAGTGACTTATAACGAACGTGTATGGCACTGTGAAATGATATTACATTGATACAGAGCATCTTAATCAAAATATCAATTATTTTTACTTATTGATGTTCAACTTTTTAATCGTCTTTTCAATCATCAAAGATAAACTACCTGATTAGAAACGATAGCCCATTATAAGGCTTAAAACTTAATTAATGGCTAAGAATTCCTGGAAATGGCTGGACTCAACTTGAGATATGAAGTCTACGAAAACCATAAATTTGAAACTTGGTTAACTTGTATAACTTGTATAAGCTTCATTTTGAATTTTTGGATATTCGGAAATATATAAAATCACTAAGAATAATATGATATAGTTTACGCCTTCTACTAATCAAAATGGTTTACCTATTAATTCTCGATTGGCCAAATTTATTATTTGCATCCTAAAAAATTTGGCGGGCAATAATTTGTAATTATAAGTCTACATAGGCAAACAAAAAATAAACATACTTATTTAAAAAAATATTCGGCATAAATAAACTGTGGTTTTCACGTCCCTCAGATCATAATGTCGCACTACTATATATGCACTTCAATAAGTGCATAAAAATCTTAGCAAACGTCATAAATTTCGATATTGGTTGTCTTGACGACGCTAAAGAAATAAATTTATGGGTGATCTCACTAAAAAATATAACTATTTTATAAAAATATAAAAATATCGGTATGTGACCGGAACATTACGCTGTCCCATAGAGGGAATTTTGTAGGATTTGTTCTCGAATTTATTTTGATAAATGAAATTGTTGGTATGTATAATTCATAATTGAATCATCTTATGTAGAAATCTTGAATTTTAGTGAATATGCAGTTTTCTCTCACTTTTTCAACCATTTCTAACTATTCTTTATACAATCATAAATGTTTGACGAGTTGTTTAAAAAAAAGATTGTTTTAAAATGTCTATTATCATATTACGGAATATAGATTATTGCCTACATACATAGAAAATTCGGTAATAATTTATAAAATACTACTTTTGCACATTTTATAAATTCATTTGCAAACCTGTGACCGTACCAACGCATGATTAGGAATTGAAATCACTTACATTTAGTTGAAGTTGAAGTTTTATGAATTGATTAAAAAAAGATTGTTTTAAAGTGTATATTATCATATTGCGGGGTATAAATTATTGCCTACATACACAAACGGTGCTATTAAAATTTACAAATACTACTACTGCAATTTTTATAAATTCATTTGAAAACGTGTGACGGTATCAAAGGCATTGGAAATTAAAATTACTTACATTTAGTTGAAGAAACCATTTTTATGGAAGGTTCCAATTACTTGCTTGTTGCCTGCAAAGAAACAATCTGTGTTATTTGATATAAAATATTTTAACTACAAAATAAATATAGATATAAATAATAGATTACATCAGCATTTCTAGGAAAAAGTTTGCCGACTGCTGAACTAGGAAGTCAACATTGCACCACCCACTACGGTTTTACTAAAACACTAAAAAGGCAATAAAAATAAATTTAATCACTAAAAAGAGCAACAATAAATAAGCACAAAAGCGGTGAATCACTCACATCTTCACAAGTCAAATCACTTTAATAAATTCAACACGAATCACCATGAAATTACGAATTTAATCAATTTAATAATGCTTTCGTAAACAAAGTAGACCGTTACGAAATTTTTTCTCTAAATTAGGATTTTGAATAATCAACAGTACTGAAAAACTGACATCAATACAACATTTTTCAATAAGGTTTTAATTTTCATTAATATTTTGCGCACTTTTCTTGATTTTATCTAATATTCCACAAATTTCTATTTTATAAATTCTACAAAGGACATAATAAAATCATTATTAAATCACGCTACATAAAATGTAGAAGATATCATACAAGCCTAAGACAAAACTATACATTTTTTCAGTTTTTAAAATGTCAAGAGATTTTCTTGACAAGCCAAAGCATAACTCAAAATTGAATTATTAGATTTCTTTCTTCATTAAAAAAATCATGAATTAATAAAAATCGCGGTAATGATATATTGAAACATTGAATCTGCCTATCGCCCCTATTCAATTAAAATGAAATCAGTTTCAGATTAGGTTGGCACTTGCAATGACTTAATGACTATCAATGTGCCTCATAAATATTTATATGAGGCATGCTTTGAAGTGGGTAAACCATCCATATTATTTGTGTTAGCTGTTTTTTCACTTATTGACTACATACTTCTACATTCACAATCAATGCGTTTAATATTTAAAAAACTCTAAAAATATTTTTTATGGCAAAGCAACGTTTTTTGGGGCAGCTAGTACATATATATATATATATATATATATATATATATATATATATATATATATATATATATGGTTCTCTTGTACATAAGCCAGTACATTTAAGAGCAAGATTGAAATAAATGCGACTCGTAGATGTAAGAATGTCCATTTACGTCGCGTTGTGTTATGTGATGCTACATGTCACGCGTCGGATGTGATACACTGACCTAAAAACTACTACGGAATTCCGTCTAAGTGACCACCGACTATTCCTCTGTCGGACCTTATTTATTAACAAGAAAAAAGAATCAAGATCCTGAGCAATGATGCGATTTGTCAGATAGTTATAATCCGGAAACGGAGTGGGGGATCATAGTGAAGTGAAGTCTTATGGGGAGCACTTTTTTCAAAAGCAATGATGTTTTATAATCAACACTGATATGTTACTATGTACTTGAGATCCAAAATATAACTGGTTGAAGTAAAACTTCTTTAGGCGCGACTAGGGTGTAAATCCGTACAAATGCAACGGAAGTCCGTAACGCCCGAACTGTTCGTTATTTGCTCTCGAGATCATTTCTATACGAGTCGATTGTGATTAGCCGTCGTATGTGAATAGAATTCTGTAGTTGTATGCGTACCGGCATCAACGTTGTATGAGTACCAATATCAAAAAAGAAATCGACATAGATAAATAAACATTTTAAAGTTACATCGTAGAACAAATCTTGATTTAATGAAAAATGTCTGAATCAGAAGAATATTTTACCCTGTTCCTTAAAAATAATAAAACAAATTAAACATACGGGCCATGTACTAAACGTAAGTTTATTGATTAGAAATTATTTCTATGTTATTTGTAGTTTCTATAAATCTTTGAAGTTATTAAAATAAAACATATTTTTAGGCTAGGAAGATTTCACAGCTGTTTAAACAATGAGATTATATCGTCAGCAAAAAAGTAAAAAAAATACAAGCAATCATTAATTTAATTACATGGATTTCTTTTACAATTACATGATGAGTGAAGTTGCGAAAACCATACTTCTTAGGCGTTGTTTAAAATAATCCACTGTGTGAAAGAATTTCTCTAACGAAGGTTCATGTCACTAATTATAATGACAAACCGATCATGTCATGTCATGTCATATTTGAAGTATGACTTCAATTATATTATTATTTTTAAATATTTCACATATTTTAATGCTATTATAAATATATAATTTATAATTTGTCATTATATGAATGTGTATAATGGTTGTGACTAATAAATGTGTGCATAATGAGTATATTTATTTATTTTTATTAGTAATTTGGTAAATAATACTAATGAACATTATTCAAAATGTTTATATGATGTAGTTATTTTTACTTAAATGCCATCTTAAAATTCTTTTAAAATTAGAAATGACACATATAGTATCTGTTCGGCCCCTTGCTATCTCATTTTATCTCGCTTATTGAGTAAAAAAAAAACAAACGCATTTTTATAAAAAATAGTGATAAAACACATTTCTTTACTAATGCAAATGCAAATTTAACTAAAATTTATTATTCAGATTACTACTTTGAGACACGGTACGCATCAGATAATAGGCTTCAATCACTACTTTGATATAAAATATTAGTAGTATTCAATATGTACTTTGTTTCGAATATGGTGTCATTTATTATATATATTTTTTTAATATTAAAGTAATAAACTCAAGTTTAACTCAATTCTCCTAATATTTTCATAACTCGCACCTTAATGCGCCTTATCAAACTAAAATTTGTTCTAAATTTAACTAGTCCATAAATCCAGTCCATTCACATCATAATCATTATCCCAAGTAACATCGTTATAAAAATGATTAATTGACATGTACATCATAAAATGGTGTACTTAAATTGTTATTATAGTATACCTTTAATACGTTATTATAATATAATTTACGACGGCGGAAGAGGTTTCAAGAAAAAATGAACTCATGAATAATGAATGAACTTATATACGAGAATGTACTTATTACCAAAATTACGATCGCACAGAAATCACGGTCTTATGAATCACGACGAAGATGTTTGCATTATTTAGTATTATTTGAGACAAAGTACATTGTAAAAATAGTGGAAAGCAAGTGGTTCAATCTCACGGTGCATATTTAAATAGTAATGAAGTTATTTTCCTTTTTATGACATGTGTTCCTAAATAACGGCTTAAAACGTGAGTGTATATATTTTATGTGTTATAAATCCAAAATTTTATTAAGGAGTACGTAGATATTTCAGATTAATTTATACAAATATTTTTAGCTTCTTAAAAATGTCTATTTCTGCCAGAATAATTTACAAAAATATTTTATGTTCTCTGGGCTTATTCTTTCGGTTCTCCGGAATTTTTCAAACCATTTGTTTCAAATTTTCTTGAGAAAATGAATTAAAGATTTTGATTATTAAACAGAAATTCGTATAGTGAACACTAACTCGAATAACACGAGAATGGATTGATTTTGGTGAGGAGAGTCTTTCTTTAATGTTAATTTGTCATGTTCTCTTAGATAATTAAGATTTGAAAATTTTGCTCAATTTGTAGAGCAAACCCATATGCCAGACCTGGATGATGTCAAGAAAAACTGCTGCACATAATTATTTTTTACTTAGTGCAGTTAGGAATGAGTTGGTTACCTTGAATGCAACTATTGCACTAAATATAAAGTTGTTTATTTAATTTGCCAGTCACTGTAATAAATACATATATAGTTTTTTTATCTTCTAAAATAATTTAATGATATTAATTAACTTAAATGAATAGATGGTAATAATGAAACGCAGATCCATTCATGTGATCGATTCGATATTTTATCACAATTATGTATTTATTTTCCACAACAGGTGTCTAAGTGCTTGTAAATTGGATAATATTTTTGAATTGTACATTTCTGTTATCTTACAATCTAATAAATGTTTTGGAATAGTTGTCTTTTTCTATAGTTTTGTTAAATATTAATGATTCCTTGACTGTGTTCTTAACCTAATGAATATGTAAAATATAAACCAATTATTAACAAATATTAATTTTATACTTGTAAAATGTTCACTTTAAGTAGTATTGCAGCGGTTCAATCAATTAAAAACCGAGAACGTTGGGAATTTTTTCCATAATAGTTTATTTTAGTTTTTTAGGCCATTTAGTTTTAATTACTATTCAACAACAACAATAATAATGATGTTAATGTTAAATAATTATTTTTATCTCTAAAATTTGTGCTGCAAATGTGCAAAATTTGAATTTTTATTTTTGTCACTTTTTGTCACTTTAATCCTAATATCGTAATTTTACTTTCATGTAGCCATCAATGTATTTTAATGCCATTTTCCCAGGCGTATAAAAGTTCGAAAAAAATATTGGTGCACTCAGAGCTTAAAAAAGCACAGAATTTATTATTAGCCATCTCATCATCGATGTAGATGTAAAAGTACAATGAAAATATCAACGTTGAAACTTTGCACTTAAACCTATCTCTTTTGGTGCGTGTTTTTTATGTGGGAATCGAAAAAAGTTTCTGATCCCCTCTTCAAGTGGCTGCGGCTTAAATTGTTCATGGTAAAGCTTTGGATTTAATTTATAATCGCACGTACGCGGTGAAGGCACTTTTTTAATTTTGTTTTATAAAACCACATGGAATATTTCGTTGTAATTATTAAAATGTTGCTTTTTATACTCAAGAATAAAATAGAAATATATAATGAAGAATTAAATAGAAATATACATTTAATTATAAACGTGGTATTAGTAAACTATAATTATGGCAAAATTAAATTAAAATACATGGAATGGTGAAGAGCGAGGCTTAAAGGTCCGCGGATAAGAGTTACCATCATTGAGCTAGAGTATTTCTTTCTGTTTCATGTTATGCATTATCCCTTAGAAAATATCTTTAATTAAAATCGATATGATACGTCTACATTTTAAATTACTATTTAAAAAACACCTCGTTATATTTTTATTACTATTCAAAGCTTTTGCATCGTTCTAGTCTTTTCGTTCATATGCAGAAATAATCAATTTATAAAACGCTTCAGGGCTTCTGTTCTAATATATTATTCAGCGCCGTTGAAGCATTCCCATTAAAAATTGTAACGTGAAATAGTAATTTTGCAAAACAGTCTCTCCAAAGCAAAAACTACATAATCGAATAACATCGAATGCGCTCGCTGCAGCGAAGTGAAGACAACTCAGATCTCGATGCAAAAAACGATAAACGAAATGTCACATAGGGATGGACAAATTGTTTCAATAAATAAAATCGATATTGATTTATATATTAT
>NW_020537758.1:53926824-54012753 GCF_003426905.1 Ctenocephalides felis
TTGGAAAAGTTGTAAATGCTAGAGCTACGGTAGTACATCCAATCAAGTACAAACTGCACCTTGATTTTTACGAACTAATATACAAATAATTAATTTTTGGGAAAAAAATAAGTATATTGTATAAATTGTAATAGTTTTCTTTTGTAAATAACTTCAGATATTGACTGATGTTAATTACTACATTAAGGACAATTATTGACTTCCTATAGGGTAAGTTATAGTAATGGGTTAAAAATCGAAAATGAAAATTTTAGCATGTCTTCAGGTTTCAGAGGTTTCTGAACATTTTGCAGAATGTTGAAAATGTTATCAAAAAAAATCGACGTGTGTGTGTTTTGTATGTCCGCAATTTTTTGTCCACGTTTTCGGGTGCACAGATCAACCGATTTGAATGAATAAAAAAACATTCGATTTCTATGGATTCGATATGGAGATGTACTGATTAGTTTTTGTCAAAGGCAGGGATACGGAGCAAAGAATGCAGAAAATAGAAATAAAGTTTTTGAGAGAACGGAGTATATGATTAGATTGATCCAAAAAACATTCAATTTGCAATGATTGGGAGAAGTGGTGATTAGTTTTTTACAAAGGCAGTTTTTGAGATAACTGCAAACTGTTTTTGAGAAAGCATCCGTTTAAAATTATTTAAAAAAAAATCTGCTTATGTTGTCAAAACAATTGCTGTTAAAAATATTCAAAATTTAAATGTTTCTTCCAAAAAAATTTTTTTGTATATCGACAAGATTTTAATTTTAATTCTAATAATAAGGTTCAATTATATACTTTAAATAAATAATTTTTAATTTGCAATTCAGTCTATATAATTCTAATTAATATAAGACAAAGTTACAGTATTTATAATAATCTATTTGAAAGCATTTAATATTCTTTGCATATTTCGTTACGGTACGAGAAGTTGCCGCAATTCGCTTAAGGCTCGATGCCATACACGACTAGTTATTCCGTGATATTAATTCTATATATACAATTATTATATTTCCATGATGATTATTTTCACTTGTTTGCTCTATAATTATCATAGAAAAGTTAATTTTCTACTAAATTACATTGTGTAATAGTTAATATTGGTAAGTAAACAATTAGAATTTGAATTTGATTAATTTAATTTTCATACTGTAAAGTGTAAAGGTTAATGACTCATTTTTTATCAAATAATCTAATTTTAATCTGTCTGATCGAAATTCATATAAATATTGATAATATGCAATATAATCAAGGAATAGTCACAAATACGTAACATAGATAAATATTGTAAGTATAGTACGTAATTTGAGGTATATTCCATTCCCAAAGAAGTTAGTTTTGTCATAAAAATCTGATTTACAATTTTTTTTTGAAGATTTTTTGATGTTTGAATTTATTTTAAATTGAATTAGATCAAATTTGTATAAAGTATGTATATGTGTGTGTTGTCCTTTTGTGGGCGATCAATCGACTGGGCTGATTTCACTAATTCTAAAAGCCATTCGATGTTACTCAACAATTTACCTATGTCAGTTTTGCGCGACGATCGGCCAAGCCGTTTCCTTGTAATTATAGCAAAGTGTAAAATTGTTACTCTACGTTAAATTTAAAAAATTCAAAAACTTTTTGCAAAACATTGGTTGGTACTCGCGTTGATTAGTTTTTGGTAAAGATCGGCGGGCCATTTCTTCGTAATTGAATGTTAAAATTATTTTCTTACAATTTTTTTGAAACTTTGTTTGGCGATAGATTTCACAGCCAAACATAGCACACTGAAAGATTATTAGCCTACGATAAGCGGTTAAATTGCAAAAATTCACCGAACGGATAGAATTGCTCTCTGCGCCTAGCCTAGACTATTCTATTCTTCCGTATTTTGTATGATATGACTACTGATCGACGTCCAAACTTAAAATAAAATAAAAATACATTATTAGAACCCGATATGAATGTAATGAAATGTGTTGTACAAATTAATTTAATTTACACATTTACTGAAATGAGTATGTTTGAAAGACTTCATTTGGAAATCTCGAGGATAAATTTTCTCAAGAAGTGAAATTTTAATTTTTAAATTAGCAGTTGAATATTTTACCTAAATGGCTGAAATTCAATTTTTATTATGTTGATTATGCAACTCGCCTTGAGGTAAAATTCTAATTACTAGTAGTTTACTTTTTGTTGTACTGGTATCGATTTTCCCTATGGGAAAGGTTAGGTGGCGCTTTAGTATTCAGTTGAATATAGAGTATTTTCATAGATATTCATATTCCATAAAATAAATAGATCATTTATTTATAATTTCCATAAAATGTCGAGAATAGTTAGTCTACCAATGATTTTTGTGAAGCCACTATCTCGCGGCCGTCTCCGCAACCGCACAGCATCCCGTCCCGGAATAACTCCAGCATCTCGCGGCTCATCTCACGGCCAGTGAAGCGCGAGGAGTATTGCGGCGAACCAGAGCTCATTTTACGACTGGGATTTTCATTGTGTATCACATCGTTACGTGTCTCCCGCTCACAGATTACAAAAACGTTATAAAACATCCCATTCCACTGACGGGGATGAAGATGCTTTAGGTTTGAAAGAAGAGCTGGGATTGTTGACACAAAATACTGGACCTAATTCACGGATTCTGCTAAGAACAATTTGATGCAATTTAATATGTAATCAATCTTTATTATACGTGTTGCACGAAAAAATCGGGAACATCTATTAAACGCTAATTTCTAAAATTACTAATAAATTATTAGTAATATGGTAACACTCGTGCTGCACACATTTATTAACGTCAACTATTATACACATTTATATATGATAAATTACAAATTACATGTTTATAATATCATTAAAAACATGTATAATATTTAAAAACAATAAAGTAATTAAAGTCATACTTCAAGTATGATATGATCGGTTTGTCATTACAATTAGTATTTAGAAATGTTGATTAATAAATTCTGTAATATTCACACAGTGGATTTTGTTAAATAACGCGTAAACAAATATTGTTTTCGTAACTTCACTCATCATGCAATTGTGTTTGAAGAACTTCATGTAATTAAAATTAACATGCATTCAGTAATTGCTTGTATTTTTTTTACTTTTTCGCTACTTTCGCTTTCTTTGTACAGCGGTAATATTTGTCTAGTCTAAAAAATATTTTTCATTTTAATAACTTCAAAGATTTACAGAAACTACGAATAATATAGAAATAATTTCTAATCGATAAACTTACATTTAGTGCTCGGTCCAAATATTTAATTTGTTTTATTATTTTCAAGGAAGAGGGTAAAATATTATTCTAGTCCAGGCACTAAATCAATATTTGTACTACGATGTAATTTTAGAAGGTTTATTTATCTATGTCGATTTCCTTGTTGATATCGGTACGCATACAATTTTGATGCCGGTACGCATACAACGACAGATCTCTATTCACATATACGACGGCTAATCACAATCGACCCGTATAGAAATGATCGAGAGCGAATGATGAACAGTTCGGGCGTAACGGACTTCCGTTGCATTTATACGGATTTACACCCTAGTCGTGTCTAAAGAAGTTTTACTTCAAAAAGTGTTTGACTTGTTTTAGATGTTTAGTTTTAGGGAAATATAGATAAATTTACTAATTATAAGTGATGACTATAGTCGCGTATATTGATGCATGCTCAACAACTTAATTAACTTCCCGTAGGGCAAGTTATAGTAATCGCAAAAAAATCGAAAATGAAAATTTTTATATATCTTTACGTTTCAGAGGTTTCTGAACATTTTGGCATACCTTAGAAAAAATGGATGTATGTGTGTGTGTGTGTGTGTGTGTGTGTATGTGTGTGTGTATGTATGTATGTGTGTGTATGTATGTGCGGATACAAATTTTCGTCGACGATTTCGGGAACACGGATCAACCGATTTGAATAATTCAAAAAACATTCGATCCGTATTGATAAGGAGACGTGCT
Organism: Ctenocephalides felis; assembly: GCF_003426905.1. Taxonomy (NCBI): domain Eukaryota; kingdom Metazoa; phylum Arthropoda; class Insecta; order Siphonaptera; family Pulicidae; genus Ctenocephalides; species Ctenocephalides felis. The sequence goes on from NW_020537758.1 coordinate 53,930,780, forward strand.
GATTAGTTTTTGGCAAAGGCAGGTCAAGCCGTTCCGAAGATACGGGGCAAAAAGTTCCAAAAACGGTAACTCAGTTTTTAAGAGAACGGAGCGTCCGATTTTAATAATTCAAAAAACATTTCACTTGTATTGACAAGATGAAGAATCTATAAAATTTTCATAAAGGTAGGTCTAGCGGTTTCGGAGATATAGAGGAAAAAGTAAAAAAATGAGCCATTTGGCGGTCAAAAATGATCATTAGACATATGCACATCAAATTATCAGACATTTTATAGAGATTTTAACAATAAGTATACATTTTGTTAACATTCCTATCGGTTCCGTACCAATGCTTATGCGTTAGACAGCGACGCGGCGCTTACGCGCTTTATATTTTGTCCCTATGTAGTTAAAGCAGTACGATTGCTTTGAAAAAAAAGTTCAGATCTTCCACAATATGTCAAAATAAAGAAAAAAAAAAATTTTTTCAAAAAAAAAAAAATTTAAAAAAAAAAAATTTTTAAAATTTTTTTTTTTTTTCAAAAAAAAAAACTAATTTTTTGTCCAATTTATAGTTTCTCAAAAATCTTATTTTTTCAAAGTAATTTTTTTTAAAAAATGTTAATCGTTTTAAAAAAAAATAATAATTATCGGTACGGGAAGTTCCAGCAATTTGCCTTAAGGCACGATGCCCTAATTGCCTTAAGACAGAATTCCACTTACAGCTAGTTAATTTAAGTTTGATATAAAGAAATATCTGAAGTTATTCATATTTTAGCATATGCGGAATTAATATTAAGATAGAACTTTTTTTTTAATAATTTTGTAAGAATATAAAATTACAAGCATTTTTAAAGGCCTAAAAGATACACTAAGCGTCGATGAATAAAAATTTTTTTTATTACACGTAAATTATTTTTATGCATTGGAAATACAACATCTAAGTTCTTTAAGCCAAATATCATATAGGTTTTATTTTCAAAACGTTCTTGGATAGTATAGGTGAAACGAATTATTTATTAACTTCCCGTAGGGTAAGTTATAGTAATTGCAAAAAAATCGAAAATGAAAATTTTTATATATCTTTACGTTTCAGAGGTTTCTGAATATTTTGGCATACCTTAGAAAAAATGGATGTATGTGTGTGTGTGTGTGTGTGTGTATGTATGTATGTATGTATGTATGTATGTATGTACGTGTGTGTATGTATGTGCGGATACAAATTTTCGTCGACGATTTCGGGAACACGGATCAACCGATTTGAATAATTCAAAAAACATTCGATTCGTATTGATAAGGAGACGTGCTGATTAGTTTTTGGCGAAGTCAGGTCTAGCCGTTCCGAAGATACGGGGCAAAAAGTGCCGAAAACGGTAACTCAGTTTTTAAGAGAACGGAGCGTCCGATTTTAATAATTCAAAAAACATTTGATATTACTTGTATTGATAAGGTGAAGAACCGATCAAATTTTCATGAAGGCAGGTCCAGCGGTCTCGGAGATCTAATGAAAAAAGTAAAAAAAAATGCCATTTGGCGGTCAAAAATGATCATTAGACATATGCACATCAAATTATGAGATATTTTATAGAGATTTTAACAATAAGTATAATTTTGGCTTACATTCCTATGGGTTCCGTACCAATGTTTACGCGTTAGACGTCGACGCGGCGCTTACGCGGTTTGATATTTCGTCTTTATGCAGTTAAAGCAGTACGATTGCTTTGAAAAAAAGTTTAGATCTTTCAAAATATGTCAAAATAAAGAAAACATTTTTTTCCAAAAAAAAAAATTAAAAAAAAAATTAAAAAAAAATTTTTCTTTTTCAAAAAAAAGTAATTTTTGTCTAATTGTTTGTCAAAAATCTTATTTTTTCGAAGTAAATTTTTTTCAAAAATGTTAATCGTTTTTAAAAAAATAATAATTTTTGGTACGGGAAGTTCCAGCAATTTGCCTTGAGGCACGATGCCTTAATTGCCTTAAGACAGAATTCCACTTACAGCTAGTTTACGCATTCAGTTGAAAAGGGTTAATGCCGATATCGGCTTTTGGTTCTGTTATTTCCAATGTAAATATTTTATGGATCTTATGATGTGAAGATATGATCTCCAGTGAACCTTTGTCAATTTTATAAGCTCTGGCATAAAAAAGCCTCTGTTTTATCTATAATGCATTAAACTGTATTGAATATGGTTTCAATATCTAAAAACGGAAACTGTATACAGAGATGTTAAAACAAGAGTAAAAGTTAAATATGAGCAGGAAAAAGCCCGGAACTATACCCACTGAAGTGAAATAGTTATTTTCGTATTTATTTTAGTAAAAGATGCCAAAAAACGACCAGTTATTGATATAAGGAATTAGATCATTGTCTGTAAAACTAAAAATTTTTGAAATCACATGTTCTAAAATTTCATGTTATTTTTTATTCATTCTTATTAGGTTCTATTTTATTGTTTTTAGTTGGTTTTTATTTTATAACTAACTTCCCGCAGGGTAAGTTCTAGTAATCGCAAAAAAATCGGAAATGAATTTTTTTTACATCTTTACGTTTTCAAGGGTTTTTTAACATTTTGGCATACCTTAAAGAAAATGGATGTATGTGTGTGTGTGCGGTTACAAATTTCCATGAACAATTTCGGGTACACCGATCAACTGATTTGATTAATTTAAAAAACATTCGGTTCCTATTGATAAGGAGGCGTGCTGATTAGTTTTTGGAGAAGGCAACTGGCAACTTAGTTTTTAAGAGAACAAAAAACATTTACTTGTATTGACATGATGAAAAACTGATTAAATTTTGGGGAGGCAGGTCCAGCGGTTATGGTCTCTAAATAAAAATAAGTTAAAAGAATGTCATTTGGCGGTCAAAAATGTTTATGTATATGCACATCAAATTATCAGATATTTTATAGAGATATTAATAATGTGTACACATTCTGTGTAATTTTTTTTGGGTTCCGTACCAAGACATTTAATTACGGTACGGAAAGTTTCAGCAATTTGCCTTGAGGCACGATGCCATGCACCCCGCTAGTTTAATTAGATATTTGAATATCATTCAATTCAGAGTTTCCTTTTTAATTTCTAACAATGTTTTATATATTTGCATATTGTTTTTAGTATTACACATGTAGACAGGGCCGGATTTAGAAATTTGGCGCCCCGGGGCACTGACAAAAATGCCGCCCCATCCCTGAAATTTTATGAACTTTCGAACTTCTTTTTAAAGCAATCGCGCTGCTTCAGCTGCGAGGGACAAAATATAGAAGCGCGAGAGCGCCGCGTCGCAATTTAACGGATAAACAATGTTACAGAACTTATATAAATATAAACAAAATTTATACTTATTATTATAATATCTTTAAAATATCTGATAATTTAATGTGCATATGTCTTATGATCACTTTTGTTCGCCAAATGTTTCTTTCTTTATTGGATCATCGAAACCGCTAAACCTGCCCCCCACAAATTTAAGCAGTTATTTATTCTGTAATTTTTTTTACTGTTATTGGACGCTTTTTTCTCAAAAACTGAATTATCATTTTTGACATTTTGGCCCGTATCTTCAAAACAGTTGGACCTGCCTTGACCAATAACTAATTAGCATGTCTCATTATCAATAGGAATTGAATCATAAATCGGTTGATTCGTGTTCTCGAAATCGACTTGAATAATTAAAAAATATTAGATTTGTATTGATGGGGAGACATGCGCTGATTAGCTTTTGGTACAGGCAGTTACGGAAAATGGTAATTGAGTTTCGTTATTTCTCCTCTGAAATAGCTACGCAGCGCGATTGCTTTGCAAAAAGTTCATAATTTTCGAAAAATTTCAAAATACAAAAAATGTGTTTTAGAAGCCTTTTTTTTCATTTTTCTATAAAATGTTAAAGCTCTTTATAAAATGTAATTTTCAGTACAGGATGTTTCAGTAATTTGTCTTAAGGCACAATGCCATGAGTCACTAGTTTAAGATTTTTTTTTGACACTATAAGCACTTCCAAGTGCACAAATACGTCATTTTAAGAGGGCTCGAGAACTGAAGAACATATATTTCCTAAACTTTCAGCTTGTTTACGGATCTTTATATTAGCCAAATTGCCAAATTTGATAACTTATTAACCAATTTGATAATGGCAAGGCAAAATAATAAATTTTAGTTATCGTTTATTTCAACCCAAATTTTGCACTGCAATCGTATTATGTTTTGTTAATTATATTTCTTGAAATAAAAAATGTTGTTAAAAAAAGTTTCTTATATTGTATAGAATTTTTTTCTCACTGTCCAAATTTTGCCGCCCCCCAAAATTTGCCGCCCTGGGCAGTAGCCCCGATTGCCCCTACGGTAAATCCAGCACTGCATGTAGAATTTATTATAAATATCATTTATATTTAAATGTGATATCTCTTGAAAATTCTTTCGCTTTTTCTTCATAGTCTCTTGGTTTATTTTGATACATTAATAAAATTCAGCCGTGTTTTAATATTATTAACTATGATGAGACCGTTGATTTGATTTTGAATAAAGTTATTCACTATTTTATCAATTTTTGATCCCAAAGTTTTATGCTTCAAAGTTATTTATATTGCTGACCATTATCATTATTTCAATAATCAATAAGATATTTTTAATATATTAACTTTTTCTAGAAACTAATTTAGATATATAAAAGTGAAACATTTTAAAGATGCTGATTAAGAATGAAGCCATTTAATACTTTTTCATGTTTTATCGAAAATATGATTCCTACACCCATTTTTGACAAATTTTCAATTTTTCTTGCGGTAAAATTAGGAATCTAGACGCAGCAATTTTAATTTTTTACAAAATTAAAATTGATTAATTTATTTCATTTCTCTTGGGGTACTCGATAATGTCGTTGGAAATTATTGATTTGACGTCCAAATAAATGGATATATTACTATTTAAGAATGTATAAAATAAGTAATATTTTGAGTTGAAAAAAATATACGCTTTATGAGGATTTTAGAGATCTAACTATATAAATTTGTGAATGAAACAAGTTAATTTATTTTAATTTATTAAAAGCTATAACAGAATCGATAAATTATCTGCTGGTATAGTTATTTAAAATAAAAAATTCTTATTTTTATTGAAATTATATTAACCATTCTAACTTTATGAAATTTAGAAATCTAATCAAAAACTTCTCAGATTATGAGTAACGAATTAAATAACATTATTTCTCTCGAAGGGCATTCTCATCTTCATGAGTCTGCTGATACTAATGACTGTATATTGTCATAATGGTCGAAGAATGCGCTGTTATTATGAAAGCAGAAGTTTGCTTATAGATAAGGTCTTATATTAATTCGTTCTTAATTAAAATGATAACATAGCGCATGATATTTAGCGAAAACTTTACAGCCGGGAGTTTAACTTCACAATAACGCCTTTCAACGATAATTATAATAAATCAGTGCTCTCCGTTCGCCTCCGTTCGTGTCCTTTGTGATGTCGCTTGTGACTTCTTGGAACTTTGAGCTATCTTGGATATTAAAATATTTAATATTTCTTTGTCGAGAGCACAGTATATTTAATATGGAACGTTTTATAAGAGCTCTTTTAATACGAAAACATTCTCTTGTCATAGATTTAAATTTATTGCAGATATATTGTTTATTAATTTTAACTCAACTACAATGCCTTTATCTTGAGATTAAGTTTATGACATATATAATATGTAAAATATACTATGGGTGGCCTGATGACTCCAAATTTTATCCTGAAGTTTTATCATCCAGAAATTAAATTATTTATTTCCTATCTTGATCTAAATGAAAACTAACAAATTTTATTTATAAGTTTTTTCAATTTTCATCAGCCGTTTTTGAGAAAACAATTACTAATAAAGGCAACCTCATATTTAACTTCCCGTAAGGTATATATAGTAATGGGCCGAAAATCGAAAATGAAAATTTTCGTGTGCGTTTTCGGGCGCACGGATGAACCGATTTGAATGGTTCAAAAAACATTCGATTCCTATTTATAGGGAGATGTGCTGATTAGTTTTTGGCAAAGGCAGGTCTAGCCGTTAAGGATTTACGGAGCAAAGAGTGCAGAAAATACAAATCGAGTTTTTGAGAGATCTGAGTATTCGATTTGAATGATCTAAAACACATCCAATTTGTAATGATTGGGGGAAGAGGTGATTAGTTTTTGGCAAAGGCAGGTCCAGCCGTTTTGGAGATATAAAGCTTAATGTAAGCGTCCGATTTGAATGATTTAAAGAACTTTCTGCTAGTTTTAATAAAATAATTGCTTTTAGAAAAAAAAATGTTTCATTTTTTTTCAATTTATTTTTTCAATTTTTTGTTGTATCGAAAATAATTCAGATTTTAATTTTAATTCTGACTAAAGTTCTAATAGAATTTAAACAAATAATTATAACTTAGCAATTCAGTTGATATAATTCTTATAAATATTAGGCAATGTTACAATATTTATAATAATCTATTTGAAAACCCCTTAAAATATTATAGGCCTGTGAGAAGTGGTTTAATTTGAAAAGATCAAAGTAGCAAAAAATACATTGAGATACATGTATATTTATAATTATTATTTTAATATAATTACTTTTACAATATGCAGAAAAATAATTTAGTACAATTTAGCTCTTTTTAAGGTTACTTCGAAAAAGTAATTTGATATATACCTTTTTATCATACCATAAAGATTTTTAGAAAGTTTTACTCGGATATTAAAAGCTTATATTTGTACGTGTGTTCGAACCTATTTCAAAGACCTCTTTGGCGGAACATTTACACGTATTGATATTTGCGAAATTCGTTCAATAAATTAATAATTATAAATATGCATCCAGATAGATGTAAAAATAAAATTTGAAAAACTATTTTACTATTAATGAAACCACTTCTCATATGGGTTTGACTACAAACTTTACACTATGCGAAGTTTTAATCAAAACTCCAGAAGAGCAAACCTGAGTTTTCCTTAAAAGGATAAAAAATCATACATACGTACATACACTAACCATTTTTCTAAATTTTGACTCAAACGATTCAGAATGATTTGAAACGCCGGGAAAGCATAATAGTAGCAAGTCAAATTTCTCCTTCAAAAAGTTGAAAATTTTATTTGCTGTTATAAAATAATTGCATTAGTTTTTACGGTTATTCGAAATATTTTTTATTATAGAATGATCACGTGTAAAAAAATGCTATACAATAGACAAAAATTAGTGGTAATTGCACTCATTATTTGCATAAATCAAATATTTCAATAATAAAAGAACATTTTAGGATTAAAATAAAGCGAATCTAAGTGTTTTTACCGGATTTAGAAAATCGCAAATTCCAAAACAAATGGTGTATTAGAGTTATAAATATCCACAGAGGGATTTAAGTGCGCAATTCGAGAGCAACATAAAAAAATAATGAAGTTACGATCCGCATTAAGAATTGCGGTATCTTTAAGATCAGAGATAAAACAAAGCTTTATGAGTGGAAAACGCATAAAATATTTTATTAAAGTAGCAATTTTTAATTCCCTTTTGTAATTAGTCTGCACAGATGTGACTTTTGAATGAATACTAAAAGCAGCCGGCGCTACTACGTCTACGTTTTATTGCAATAAAATTTTATGGCATTCGTCTAAGTAGAACATTTCCAATGGTAGAACGCCCAAGTGCACGTCTGATAAGATTATTTCGAAATTTATAATATGCAAAGCAAATAGCATAATAAATGTTATGATTTGTTATTCAGCGCCAGCAGAATAATGTTGCATCAGACGTAATGAAAATTCGCACTTATTAGATATGATACAATATTAAATAACTAGTTCAAAGTGGCATTTTGCCTTACATCAAGTTGAAAAACTTCACGATGAATGTAATAAAATTTTCAACTTTTTATTTAGAAAATAAAGTTTACACTTCTCTCAGTCATATTGACTATATCTGTAATTACAATAATTATAGTGTAATACGTGCTTGTATGTCCTAAAAGCGCCCTGAGAACCAAGTTTTAATAAATTCATATAGTTCAACTAATTTTTTGTAAGACTGCAAAGTTTATCGCTATGTTAAACGGCCTAAACATTTATTTATAAAATCTAATAAATTATATTTCTAATTTATATAATATCATATCACAAAAGCGATGCTTAACACAAATTTTCTTTATTATTTCTTATTTTGACGAATTTTCAAAATTAAACTGAATTACTTGTAAGGCCATAGTATTTCATTAGGCTCCTTAGGACTACAATATTTATACAAAAAAGTTCAACAGTTACTTACAAAGAAACGGCTCGGCCAATCGTTCTACAAAAACAATAAACGATAGTCCCTATCGAGCTGCATCGATTAATTTCAAATTTTTGAGATTGGTCTAGATGTTTATGAAAAATCGTCGACAAAAAAGTAAAAAAACACACACTTATATCATACAACCATACATATACATACACACATACTTTTTCCAAATTTGATCTCATTCAGATCTTAATCGTCGAGAAACATAAAATAGCGAACCGGATTTTTGGGATAAAACACAAATTTCTCTTTTGGAAAGTTAATAAACTAAAAGTTAAACTAGTGGCATATGGCATCGTGCATTAAGGCAGTTTGCTGGAACTTCCCGTACCGTAACGAAATATTCGAAGATTATTAAATGTTTTCAAATAGATTATTATCAAAACTATAATTTTCATTACTCTTATTTTATAGACAAAATATAAGAGCTTATGAATTGGATGACGACGTTTATAGATGTATTACAGAAAAGTAACTAAACAAAACTTAATTAGATTTAAAATGAAGGATATTGTTTAAGATTTATAAGAATTATATAAACTGATTTGCAAAGTTAAAATTATTTATTTAAAGTATATAAGCGAGCCTTAGAACTTTATCTAGAATTAAAATTAAAATCCAAATTATTTTCGATATACAAAAAAAAAATTTTCGGAAAAAAATGAAATAATTTTGTTCTCCAAAAGCAATCATTTTAGCAACACAAGGAGATATGAATGTCTCAAAAACTGACATTTTTGGCACATTTAGCTCCGTATATCCCAAATGGCTGGACATTATTTCTAATTGAATGTATCTTGGATCATTCAAATCAGAAGCTCCGTTTCACCAACACATAGTCTGCGTTCTTAATTTCTTTTAATTCATTTTTAAGGTTTTTGAACATTTTGGCATACCTTAAAAAATGGATGTATGTGTGTGTGCGTGTGTGTGTGTGCGGATACAAATTTTCGTCGACGATTACGGGAACACCGATCAACTGATTTGAATAATTCGAAAAACATTCGATTCGTAATGATAAGGAGATGTGCTGATTAGTTTTTGGCAAAGGCAGGTCTAGACGTTACGAAGATGCGTGGCAATAAGTTCCAAAAACGGTAACTAAGTTTTTAAGAGAACGGAGCGTCCGATTTTAATAGTTCAAAGAACATATCGCTTGCATTGACAAGATTAGGAACTAATTTAATTTTTTGGAAAGCAGGTCCAGCGGTTATAGAGTCTCAACAAAAATAAGTTAAGAAAATGTCATTTGGCGGTCAAAAATGTTCATTGGGAATATGTACATCAAATCATCAGATATTTTATAGAGATTTTAATAAAGTGTACGAATTTTGTGTAAATGTTTTTGGGTTCCGTACCAAGTTCCAGCAATTTGCATTAAGACACGATGCCATACACCCCACTAGTTTGTGAACTATGAGTGCGACACTCAAGTGTAATTCTAACAAAATATTTCTCAAAGTCGTGTTTGGCACATGCTTTTAATCTAGAAATGCAACATGTCAATTACGATTTAAATTCTTCGACATGAGCAGTCTCCAATTCTCCATCCTCTGTCAGCAGTGTCTGGTGTCAAACTATATCCTTGCACATACAGACCATCGGCGGCGCGTGCCCCAGAGTGACATGGACCCTCATTAGACGGACAGAGAGTTTCAATCAAACTGGATATGCTACATTGCGCACATTGATATAATATTATGCGAAATCCAGAATATCTATTTACTCATCTAATCAATAGAGCTCTCTCTATGGTCATATGAATAGCATAGAATATTCATGTACGAGTATATTAGCCTTTGTTATATGTAGCGATGATTATTACGTCAATTTACCGACAGTGATTAAGCTGCTGGTTTTGGGTGAATTTTTTAATCATTTAGTTATTTGAGAATATAATACAATTTCTGTATTTATATATTATATAGCTACATATAGATCTAGTGTGTATATACATGCTGTACAACTTGCTCCAAGTACAGTAATTTCGAGCCAAAATGGCGCAACAACTAAGGAGTTGAGCAAACACAAACAAGTCGCGGGTTCGTTTTCGGAAAAGGCTCGATATAAGGCAGCATGACACCAAAGTTCTTCGTGAAAACGGAAATCGTTTTTTGTGGATATAGCTGCACATAAAAAAATACAGTTGAAAACTTAATATAATGAGGTTTCACCACAAATAGTTTCTACGTTTTCTCAAAAGTGATATATTATCATTCATTGAATGTTTACTATTACATGTAATAATTTGTTTGTTTCATGTACAGCAATTTCGAGCCAAAATGGCGCAACCACTAAGGAGTTGAGCAAACTCAAACAAGTCGCGGATTCGTCTTCGGTCAGATCGATATAAGGCAGCATGATACCAATTTTTTACTTGAAAATTGAAATCGTTTTTTGCGGACATGGCTGCATATGAAAATATGGAGTCAAATTTATTAAGTTAATATAATGATGCACTTAATACATCACAACTAAAATAGCATAACTAACTAGATTACCTTCAAACAAGCCACGCAATAAAATGTCCAAACAATTACTGAACGCTCTCATAAGTGATCACTTGTAACTAAAAAAAAAGAATAATTTTATATAAATAGTTTTTAAGTTTATAATTTTTTTATCGAAAGTGATATATTATACTATCATTCATAGAAGGTTTATTATTACATGTAATGTAAGTTTATTAAGATGGATTATGGTACATTATTTGATTTTTGATACAAATAATTATTACAATTTTCATTCAGGATTTCTGTGCCATAGCTAATAAAAAAACTGGTTATTATATTATTCTGGTCAGAGCACATGAGCATTATTGTTAATTGTTTATTAACTTTTTCATGAATTTCAATTCTATAAAAATGCAAATAAAAAAAAATCTATTGTAAAAAAACTGTCATAATTTTAAAACAATTTAACTACGTAACTTTTTTTTTTATTTGAAGGGTCTAGATTGTTTCCATATGTTGAAAATTAAAAATGCTTAAATGTAATCCATTGGTAATGAAACAAGAAAATGATCTGATGAATCAACTAAAAAATGAAATTTTTTTTTAGATATTTTGAACATAGTTTTTAAATATTATTAGTAGTTTTTAAACGTTTTTTAACCATTCTTATTATTCATAAAAAACTATACCTTCTTAATTTTGCCTTGCTTCAACTATATATTGGAATAATATAATTATACCAACAAGTATAACAACAAGTTATAATGAGAAAGAAAGAACACAACATTTGTTGGTTTTCCAATTTTTCAATTAAATATGGAGTACCCACACTAAAAGCTTTAAAGCTGCATATGAATGAAATCGGTTTACATTTTGTTTCAGTTTACATAATCATAAACTAGCTGTGTATAGCATCGTGTCTTAAGGCAAATTGCTGGAACTTTCAACCGTAACAAAATCTTCGAGAAATATTAAATGTTTTCATATAGGTTGTTATAAATACTGTTACATTATTATTTAATATTTATAAGAATTAGTTATAAACTGAATCACAAAGTTGAATAACAAAAAACTAATCAGCACATCTCTCTATTAATAGAAATCAATTGTTTTTGAATCATTTAAATAGGTTGGTCCGGACGCCTGAAAACGTGGACGAAAAAATGTATCCATATATACATACACACACACACATTCACATACAGACACATCCATTTTTTCTGATGTATGCCAAAACGTTTAGAAACCTTCAAAACGTGAAGAAATGTAAATTTCGATTTTTGGACGATATCAATAACTACCCTACGGGACGTTAATAAATATATTGCATTTTTAACTATTCGTAGGATAAGTTACAGTGATCGTCTAAAAATCTAAAATGAAAATTTTTGCTTTCGAACATCTGAACTAAAATGTACTAGCAAAAATAATAATATTTTAAGTCTTTATTTTTTGCTTGAAAGTTATTCATAATGAAGTTATCAAGTATTTTACCATTCTACAACCCTGATTAAATGCGCCAACTTTTGATAAAACTTGCCAACACACTTGAGTACAATTTTTTTTAAATAGGGGCTTCTCAAAGTCGCCCCATTTAAAAAAAAACTCATAGTTCAGCAAAAAAGGTCTTGAAATTCTTGAAAACTTGGGGCAATTGTGGTATTTTTTTGATATCGTCCTAGAAATATTTTTAAACGACCTGATATAGTAAATATGATGTAAAAAAATACATATAACAGTAAACTTATTCAAATTTATTTTATCTTAAACTGTATTATTCTATATCTTTTGATGATAAATTTTTGCATAGCTGTTGTATCGTTGGTAATTTGATTTTGTGCGTGTCGAATTAATTGAAGTTTCAATTATCTAATAGTAAAATGAAAATGCTATATACAGTGTTGCTACATATCGATCATTGCACAAAATATTCTGGGTACTTCTAGAATCGGCAAAAAATCTCCACTTTCTACGTACTTGTAATGCTCATACATTATGTACTATGGGAATAGTCATTTGCACAACACCGTAAATTCTCTTAATGCGTGGAAACAATTATCTTCGACTGTTGCCGCCTGCATTTCTTAGTTGAATTGCACACTTAAGGCTCTTACAATGCGAATGCGCCCCTCAAAATTCGTAAGTGTTGCCTCGTGTCGCGACGCGCCGTCCAGAAACGATCTCCCTTTCCGGGGCGATAACTCAGAGACAAACACCAGAAATCGGAGGAAGTGCGCCTGTTCAACGAATAAGACACTCTCACTACGAGCGCCTCTTCAACCGCGATCTTTTGGGGTATCGGGGGATTGGCACTGATATTCAAACTTTCAATTCTTATAAAATCGGGCGATCGACGATTTTGGGCTGCAGCTTCTTAAAGTATTGTTAGTACTTTTGCAAAAATTCGAGCAAAATGATTATATGGACAAAATGGCCTTACTTAAAAATTGGTTTGTAACAACTTTTCCGCGACTGTATAACATGATGAATGCGATAATAATAATTCTGTCTGATGTTGAGCGTCATTGTTACAGTATTGTGGGAGTTATAAGTTCAAACGCGCATAGCGCCTTTAAAAGTTTATTTTGAGGGTCCATTACAATCAATGAACTTATGCCAGTACTAGAGATTTAGGTCCAATTTATTGCAATTATCAGGTATTTGATGAAATGTTTATTAGTTCACTTTCGGACAAATTAACATTCTTATACAATGGACAAAATGATATTTTATATTTATGCAAGCACTACAGGGTTGTTGATTCAAGGCCAAGATAAGAAATCTTTTGTAAATCATGCGCTTTTAACTATTCTAACTCTAAAAATAGATCAAAATTTTCACTGGTAAAAAGAAGAGACCGGCAATTATAGCAAAGACCTTTTGCCCCGATCCCGAGTCCGACTATGGCTGTTTGCAATGTATGATTTGTTCCTTTTGAGCTCTTGCTTTATGTGCTGATGTTCAAAAAAAGAATTAAGGGAGATTTATTTGTGAACTGTTTTTTAAAAAAAATATCATATCAGTATGTTATTAGCTTATATATCATTTTGTCCGGAATATGAGCAAAATGGTTTTTGAAATTCGTTACATTTTTTCTTAGTAAATATGTTATTATAGTTCTTACTTTATTTAGAGACTGTGTTGCCAATGATCAATGAACCAAAGATGAGAGAAAACGATTGAGACTAGTTATATCAATAAAGAAATGAATATAATTAAATAAAATACCGTATAATTTTGTCCGTACTTCCTCTATTTAAATACGTTGACTGATATAAACTAAAATTATACTTCTTAATTGAATTTTTGATGGTCACTTTCCACTCAACTATATCATTTCAACTTGATTCACATCAATTTAATTTATAGTTTATTTTCTTTTTCATGATGCTTGATCGACTTGATCGACTTGATCGACTTGAATTTGGCCTAATATTAAATTTTAACTTAGTATCTTTACACATTAGAAAATTCAGATAAATTATACATACTTAATATTAACGTATGTTTTCAAATTAAAAGCTTATATGATGTGATTTAATATGTTGATTTCAACATCAAACAAGGCATAAATAAATTTTGATATCTAATAAGGAAGTAGTTGCATGAACTTCACGATGCGTGTAAATAATTATCTTAAAAATTTAGAAAAAAACTTGAACAGTGTATTTGGAAAAAAAACTTTACAAAACTAAATAAAAACTTATTAATCAATTTTCAAATGACATAATTCAAACCGACTCAAAATATATAAAACTACATAACTAATAAACACAAAGAAGCGCTTTTATGTCCTAGAAGAGTAACCTATTATTCCAAGATTTGATGAATTTTTGTAACTCACTAATTTGCATACGCTTTAAATATTTAAGAACATTCATTCAGACATTAAATCATTAAGTTTTCTCTATATAAAGTTTCATTAGAATCATCAATTTTTATATGTATGCTGATCCTAAAAACGTATCAAAAAATTAACCAACGCCAGTGCTTTTCGAGTTCCATCGAATGCTTTTAAATTTTTGAAATCGGTTCAGCCATTCTTAAAAAAATCGTCGACGAAAGGTAATATCGACGTAATATACATGCACATTCATTTAAATTTAGTCTCAGACGATCCAGAATGAATTGAAACATCAAAATAACAAAATTACTAAATCGTATTTTCTGGCGAAAATATGGTCGCTTTATTCGGGAAGTTAATTATAAACTAAGAAGCGTAATGATAGAGTAATATTCTAAATTACTGGTTAGTACTATGTTAATCGCTTAACAATACAGTCATTTTAGGAAAACTCACATGATTTGATTTTTATATGTATTATGTTTATATTATATATTTTGTTTTTTTCTATCTACAATAAAATCAAAACCAAATACATTAATTGAATTCCACCTTAATTGAATTAATGCTCACATTATTGGTGAAGTTGTAGTTCTGAAATTGTAGTTTTGAAATCGTTTCATCGTTCAATTTGTTTCATAATTGTTTTCCATTGAAAACTTTTGGAAACCGCAGATATAACGAATAGCATTTGTTAATGGGCAAACGATGTTCTGCCGCTTGGTGGTCGCATGAAATTTCGCAATGAGACGGTTTTCAGGATCGGCCGACGCGCGGAACAAACTTTTCCCGAGGATGATACATTTTCTTCCCATGGTCGTTTCATATATCAGAATAGGGATGATATGGACCTAATGAATAAAATATCAATTGAGCGAAAGTTACGTGATGGTTTAATCGTGTTCGAATAAATTTCAATGGAAGAAAAAAAAAATAAAAAAATATTTATTATTTATAATGAGTCATAACTAGATTGGACAACTACTGGGTTTTCATCCATTGAAGATCCATGTAATAGAAAGTCAGAACAATTACTGAATGTCTTAGATGTGACAGATTGCAATTAAAAATTAAAAAAAAAGAAGAAACATTATTTATTATTTTATTCTTTTTAATACCCGTAGACTACTACTTTGTTTACGAGATCTGTTACTATTTTGTCAAAATTCTCTGCACCTTTATATACCAAACACTGACGTCAAGCCGAAACTGGGTGATGGTATTGACCTTAACTGTCCTGACAAAATTTAGAAACAAAAAAAATTCTATGTTACTTAAAAATTCTGAACTTTTAAGTGCAATATAGAGCTTTGGTGAAATTACAACCATTTTTTAGTTATTGTGGTAAATTTTTATTAATTTTTTTAATTTAAACATTGAAACTGTAACCATAAATAACATTTCTAGGACCACAGTGAAAAATGTCTCAATTATTTAAGTTTTGTACAATTAAAACTATTTGTTAATAAATGAATTTAGAATAGTCAAAATTTATTGATTTTGAAAAGCTTTTGAAGTTCTAAAGTGCCTTGATAAGTTTCACTAAAATAAAAGTTTTTTATCTAAAGATCAGAGAGATCGGTTTTGAACTTATTATACGAGTGAATAATTAAAAACCCCAAAACACGATTTTTGCGATCGCATTTCACTCACAATCAGTTTGGAATAGATTATGATTATATAATTTTATTAAAAAATTGAAATAAACAGGTATTTTAATTTGCTTAAAATAAATTATGATTATATAATTTTATTGAAAAATGGAAATTAACAGGTATTTTTTTAATTACGTATTTGGTGTTTATAAATTATATAAATATTATGTGCAATATAAACATTATTACGCATGCACTGATTTGTCAAAAAAGTTCATGTTTTAATCAATATATGCAATATATGCAAGATTAAATGTATATGAGACACGAATTTCAATAATGATTTTGTAAAACAGAAAGAGCAGAATGTACCTATATCTCTATTCCAATAACATTTGAAAAGTTCGATTAATAAAATCGCTGAGTTTTTGTTTAGCTTATATTTGTCCAAGTTATAAAATTCAAGTCATTCTCTTTATAACCTGTAATGAGCATATGCAAAATTATATTAACTAGATTACCTAGAGAACACAAACACCTTCTGGACAATCAACTATCAGTTCAATCAATATTTCATTTAATTCCTGATGATAAAACAATGCTTTTTCACTATTTTGTTAAAATTTGACACCTGTCCCACCAAACTTCATAGTTATGGTAGTTAAACAATCTTCTTCTCAGGTATATTGCAGATACTATGGCCAATGCCATTTTAAACTTATGTTTTGAGCATAGATTATAGTTTTTATAACTTTCTGGTAAACTAACATGCTATGTATATATTTACCTTATAGACCTATTTTGGGATATGTACGGTCTACTGCCTTTCAACGAGTTAAAATAATTAAGCTAGAATAAAATCTAGCCATAAATCATGTCTTTTGATTCTTGCTTAAGATCACTATCTAATGATCATAATTCGATTTAGTTGTTCAAAATAAAATCACATAATTTTGTTCATCTGTCCAATTACAGTTCGACTCTGTTTTCTAGAGGTGTTTGCGGATTTTGAGGTTTAAGACAGGACTGGTTGTGAAGTAGGAAGCGCTAGATGTGTCGAGCCCCAACGAGCTCCAACCGTGAGCGGTACTTATGACGCGGTTGCAAAATGCCCTCGCATTTACCTTGTACTATTTTGAAAGCTTCCTCACTACTATGGAACGACTCACGACGGTTATATGTCTTCCATCATCATTGAAAAAATAGATTTATTTTTATTGTTTATGTAAATCGTTTCTACTTCACAAAAACGTAGCAATTTTTACATATACTGTTACATCAGCATTAATAAGGAAAAACTTAAAATACAGAAAATTAAAGTACGAAATTAAAAGATTTAATATATATTTTAATAATATTTTTTTGTTTTCAAATAACTAATGCAGTAGCATAAAATATGGAGTAAACATGAATAGTACAGAAAATTACTAATGTACTAGATTCCACTTCTCTTCATCATTACAAATTGAATATTTTTTGAATCATTCATATCAGATCTTCCATACTTTTAAAAACCCCATTTTTATTTTCTTTACTCTTTGCCCCGTATTTTCTAAATGACAGCGGACGAAAAATTGTTTCCATACATACACACACATCAATTTTTTCTAAGGTATGCCAAAATGTTCAGGAACTTTCGAAACGTAGAGATATGCAAAAATTTTCAATTTTGATTCTCGGACGATTCATAGAACGAACTACCATATTTAGTTGTACTATATTTATTATCTTCTTGAAGGAGAATTTCGTTTTCGGCTAAAAATCCCATTTGCTAATTTTGTTTTCTCGACGTTTCAAGTCATTCTGCATCGAAAAAAAAAAACAAATTTGGAACAAGTGCACGTGTAAGCCGATATTTGACTTGGCCAAGCCGTTTTTCCTGTAATTAGCAGAAAAGTGCAAAATTTTTTGTCCGCATTTAACCATAAGTCTACACTTGATTTTGAAAATTGAAAAACTATCCAAAAGATATTGATTTGGGACCGTGCTGATCAGTATTTGGTGAAAATCGGCAGTTTCTTCGTAATTAATAAAACCATCTTTTTGACCATTCCATTGAATATTTGCATATTATTAGAAAATATGGTTGTAACAAACATTTCGAAATGTTCTAGACAGACGATAAATGATTTAATTATCATCGAAGTTTGGAGTATGGGGACACGCATTTTTGAAAATGAACCATGTATTTATTAAAATGCACTTTTCTCGAATCAAGTGCAAAATTCGCACAAATTGCTTTTAGAGTAGAATCCCATATGCTCTACACATGTATAAAGAATAACTTATGAAAATGTTTTTTTTATATTACTTTTTAATATAAATAAACAATAAAAATAAATTTAATATAAATTTAAAAATTTCCTAAAAAAAGACAAAAGATCGAATTTCTGCATAACTGAATATGAGTCTTTAATTTTATATACGGCAAGTTTATGAGAATACTATTTTTTTAAACAGATCTTGCAAATTAATCTAACCGTTAACTTTAACTTATACATGCAATATTTGATGTGATCACGAATTAAAAATTATTTCTATATCTAGAATCTACGAATTATTTGGAGATTACACAAGTCCACAGAAAAGTTATCTCTCTATATATGTATTCCAATGCAGTTTTTATCTAACTGTAAGGTCAAAACTTGGAGTCAAATGGCGAAAAACGACAAAATCTCTGATCTAGTAATTTTTCTGCGTGACATTGAAAATTTTATATTATCTGTCGTTCCTGGTTCTTTATCTTGAATGACTATTGAGTATTCACTTAATGACAAATACTGCCCATTGCACCTGGGTTATATGCAAACATGTTTGCACTTGAATATCTGAGAATATGTTTGCAAATTACTACTGTATTATACAAAGTAAACTAAATAGATGATTTAAGTGAATACTCAATAGACATTTAAGGTGAAAAGGGCTAGGAAACGAGAAATTATAACAGTTTAAGTATAAAGAACATATAATAGAACATCAGAGATTCTTTTTTCAACATTTTTTAAATTTTTTGCCCTTTGACCCCCTAATTTCAATTTTAGATTTATGTTCAGCGGTAAAAACTACATTGAAAAACATATGCCGCACCCCTAATACAAAAACTTTTCATTGTGGACATGTTATTTGAATCTATCTAATATTGAATAGGCATATAAAAATGATGGAAAAGTGAAATTTCAATAAGGGTTATAAAAATAAAAAGAATGTCCGTACTCATTGATGATACCTTTAATATTATATTACTATATATACTATACTATACTATATAGTATATTATAGTACTATATATCGAAATATTATTTCTCTTAATACTATATAAGAATTATTTCTCGCGATATTTATAGTGATATTAAATTGAAATATTTATTCCACCAAGCAAACAAGAATTTATTATTCTCTTCTAAAACGTTTATGCAAAATATGAATTTATCGCATTCCAGGCTGAGAATTTATGGCAAATTTATTCAGCATCCGTATCTTGGAATGTGCTATGATTGCAAAATGACGATATGAATTGACACGTTTTCCTGCACTCTTTGGCTTGTCTACGCTTTGCTCGTTTATCAGAATCAATTGAGTGGATGCTTTGAGCATTACATTGAAAGAACGTCCTTAGTTTACTCTGGAAGTCCGTCACTTTTATTTCTACATAGCGACTGAGAGAAGACACCATAGATTCTTTGCAGGGCGGCAGTAGGATGAAAAGATTTAGCTTTGAGAAAAGAGAATATATATTAATTTTTAATATAATTTAAATAATGCTTTCAAAAGCAGTTCTAAATAATTGCATTACTTCTAACAAAAACACCAATTCTAAATAATTACATAATATATCAGTCTTATATCAATGGGTATACAGGGAATTTAAATTCGAAGCGCAGGATCAGAAAGCATAAAAATAATAAATATAATGCATAAAATATACATATAATGCATAAAAACATGCACAAAAAAGAGAATATTGGTAATGGGAATGATAGACATTAAAGAGAAAGGAAATTACCTATTTGTGGTGTAATAATTTATTCAGTCTTAAGTATTTATATCAGTCTTAAATTTCTGCCAAATCTGAAAGATTTATTAATTTCCCGAAGAAAATCTTTATTTTTGAACCAACAAATTCAATTTGGCAGTTTTGTCTTCTGGACGTATTCTGAATTAATTGATTTTAAAATTGGACAAAATATATGTGTGTATTTTTATGCCAATTTTTGACCTTTTGTCAACGTTTCCAATCTTTAATTTTGATTTGATGAAATTCAATGAGGACTAGCGTTGATTAGTTTTGCGAGACTGTCGGACTATTTTTTTTGTTGAATTCACTAAAATGATACAAAAATATTTGTCTTCTTCGCTAAAAAACCTGAACTGATTTTGAAAATTAAAATCCGAAATATGTCAACTCGGATTCGAGCTGATTAGTTTTTGACAACGATTGGCCGGGCTGTTTTTTCATAATTCAAAGTTAAATTATTTTTCCCTTTTTGTTAAAATTTAACATGGTGTTATTGATATGAAGAAGCAAACAGCCAGAATTATGAATCTTGTACAAATAGTCAAATTATTAAAAATTCGGAATTATTTACTGCTTTTTTTTTAGGGAATACATGCACATATTAGTGTTGCACCTACTATAAAAAGGCTAATATATGTAATAAGTAGGGAAAAACCCTAGTGGCGGACACCTAGGTTTTTTATAAATAAATCAAAAAATATTTTACGAAATGTTTATTTAATTATGATTTATGTTAGATAACAAAGTTAGAAATCAAACTGAATTAACAAAACTGTAATCTTTGCTAAAAAATAATTAATACTATTAATCAAACTTTGGTATCAAAAAATATGATTTTAAACTTAGTACCGGACATTTCAAAATAACCTTCATTGATCACATATATAGTCATCTCCACACGTCGGAATATTTGCACATGTGTCTTTGACAAAAAAATCACTATTTATCCATTTCTTTACTATTTTGGGTGGGCCACACCGATGCTTTCAGCTGGAGCATTCATTGTAAGATTTTCATTCTTTGACTAGAAAATACGAAGAATAGGGGTATGTAGTGACCGTTAGCACTCATACAGAACAAAATTAAATAATTGGAATAAATTACGTAAATTCTCACAAGAAATATCAACAAAAAAATCACTATTTATCCACTTCTTTACTATTTTGGGTGGGCCACACCGATGCTCTTAGCTGGAGCATTCATTATAAGATTTTCATTCTTTGTCTAGAAAATACGAAGAATAGGGGTATGTAGTGACCGTTAGCACTCATACAGAACAAAATTAAATAATTGGAATAAATTACGTAAATTCTCACAAGAAATATCAACAAAAAAATCACTATTTATCCACTTCTTTACTGTTTTGGGTGGGCCACACCGATGCTCTCAGCTGGAGCATTCATTATAAGATTTTCATTCTTTGACTAGAAAATACGAAGAATAGGGGTATGTAGTGACCGTTAGCACTCATACAGAACAAAATTAAATAATTGGAATAAATTACGTAAATTCTCACAAGAAATATCAACAAAAAAATCACTATTTATCCACTTCTTTACTATTTTGGGTGGGCCACACCGATGCTCTTAGCTGGAGCATTCATTATAAGATTTTCATTCTTTGTCTAGAAAATACGAAGAATAGGGGTATGTAGTGACCGTTAGCACTCATACAGAACAAAATTAAATAATTGGAATAAATTACGTAAATTCTCACAAGAAATATCAATATGTTTACAGTCCGGCACTAAGGGACGACTTAGTGCCCTGTGCTAAGGGACAGACATTTTTGTTCATTTGGTGGCACCTACTAAAATTGGTTAAAAATATTCTTTATTGGAATAAAAAGATTTATACTCGCATAAATAATACGTGTTAAATAGTGTCCGGTGTTACGGACTTCCCCCTATGTTTGAAAAATATTAATAAGACCTTGCATTGATTGCTTTTTAGTGAAAGCGAGTAACAAATATTTGAAATAAATAGTTGAAACAGTGATTATGGTTACTTTTTTTATTAATTTTCAAAAATTGCAATGAAAATAGGCAATTGCTTATGATAAACGCATAATGACTCAATAGACAAAATTCCAGAACTTTCGTGATTAGTAAGTTCGTCATTCACAGTTAAGTTGATATTCATGTAAAATAAAAAATGCGACTTACTTTTAGTTACGATTGTTTTGTCAGGTTATATTCTTTTTGAATAAAATTCAAATAATTTTTATCAACAAATTTAAAGCTTATTATTTTAACTTGAGCGTGTATTTTTAAAATAATTTACAAAATTAATGTTGCATCAATATTATAACAGAAGAGAATTTAATTAAAACAATATATTGTAGTTTGAAACTAATATTGAATAACTAAATACTGGATTTTCCAATAAATTGATATTTTTTGAATAATTAATCCGATTAATAAAAAACAAATCATTTTTGTAGATGTTTAATTAAATCTATATCAAAACTCTTTCGACAAATAATTCTAAACTTTCTATTTTATATTTTCTAATCAATCATATTTTTTATTACAGATTTCTCCCGTGCTTACAGTTAGTGCTGAACGTCAAGTGGGTAAGTAAACTTGCAAAATTACTAAATGTCTTTGTAAAGATTTGTAATGTATTTAGTCCAAACACTTTAATATTATTTCTATTAATATTGTTGGTGTTACCGGTAATGCTATTTTCTGGTAAAACATAAGTGAAATAAAATAATCGTGATAGAGGGAACAAACACAGGACTGATCTTCGATATGTCTCCTAATGCCAGAAATCGCGCGTCGGATTATTCTGCGCTTTACTCATTTCGCATTCAGTCCGCGATCAGGCTGCACGGGCCGCTCTGCGCGTTTTTATGGTTTAGCAGATCAAAAGAACGTTTTCGGTTTTCTACAACTATACTTCTTAAATCGAGCGGAAACTTTGCCACTTGGCACTGCTTCACATCTCCAAACTATCTGGACTACTAATCTAAGTGAACTTCAACTTCAAAATCTTTCCATTACATTACAAGTTTTTTACTTCTTCTTTACAAGGCGGTCGAAAAAGTTTATATATTGTTAATGGTTACGAAAAATATTTATATATATATATATATATATATATATATATATATGTATGTAACGCCCGCACAACACGGTAGTTACCTTCCAGAAAACTAGCGTGTTATGCGAATGCGTGTTATAAGGGACAAACAACTAGTACAAAAAAGGGGTTACATTTCAAGAATTCAAATAACATGCTACATACCATGATTTTATAATAAATATTGTTACATTAATTAATTTTTTTTGAAAAGTAATATACATTATTTGAATTACATGATTTTTTGTCATAATTAACAAGTAAGTGCTATTCAATATGATCCTTTTTCTGCAAGATATCCTCAACCTCTGAGCAGTGTTCTAGACTACCTCCAATTCTCTTAAATCGTGTTATCCGTGCATTATTTTTTATAAAATTAAAATTACTTGATTACTTGCTTTTAGCAAAATGATATTTATATATTTAACACATATAAAGTAATAATTATTAATTTTTTATGCTCATTTTATTTAAAGAGTTGCTTAAGAATTATGTGTATGGATAATCCTAGAATTTTATTTTTTGATAGAACGTACGCGCTCTTATATGTACCAGATTAGTTATCTTTTGCACTAGTTTCATCACATTTTTTCAGCTATTGTACGACGATTTTACTAATTTTAGATTAAATAAAGTTTGCTTTTCATAGGTTTTACTATATTTCTTAATTTACTAAAACTTTCTTCAATTCTTAAACCGTGTTATGCGAACCCGATAGCACCGTGTTATGAGGGGGATGGTCTCAATTCTTATATCGTGTTAGAGCGAATTCGTGGTATAGAAGTACCGTGTTATGCGTGGTTAGCTGTATATATATATATATATATATATATATATATATATATATAACTAATATATATAGTAGTTCGACTTTGAATTCATTCACACAATGAAACATTGTAATAATGTTATTAATTTCTATTGTTTTATTAGTTGCCAATTATATTCACATATTATATAGTTTGCATTGCAATATTTGCAATTATTTTGTGATATTTTACTGCTAAATAAATAAAAACTTCTCATCGCACAAAATAATTTTCTAATACAAGTAGTAAGGAAAACTGAGTACGGTTGTGCCAGGGTGCGATAGTGATAGATGTCATAATCAGTTAAACTATACTGATTTTGAGATAAAGTCCAAAGAGAGAAAGATCAAGTATGTTTGTTTGAACAAGTTTACATTGGTTTTACAGAATCTTCAATTTTTTCCAAGACAATTAATTCACTCTTTTCCCAGACAACTGGTAAATTAATAAAATCATTGCTAATAAAAAAAATGTGATACTTGTATGTAGGAGAAATTCCCCTACATACGAATATATAGTAGATAGACTGTGTTGTTAAAATGATCTATTTTAATTAAACATTAATAATTGTATCTAATTTAAATAATTAGAAAGTATTTTACAATCTTGATTTATGTCCAATTCTTCACAGAGGCATTTTGTCAGCTATAAACTATAATGCATTTATCAACGGGCACATATTCTCTCGAACTGGTGGCTCTTATATATATAAAGCGGCTGTAAAAATGCCATAGAATTTTATTACTCGTGCTATAAATCTCTTACGTGAAATTTTGAATAGAATCTGGAAATGTGCATTTATAATATCATATAAAGTTGTCTTTATTTCATTACTTACCTACTATTCACGAATAGAAATAAATTTAAGAATTAAATTACTAATTCTTTTTTACAGGTATTTTTATAATAAATCCAAATTCTAATAAAAAATTAAGATTTATAAACTTTATGATTACATAGTTACATGTGGCATTGGAAAATCTCTCACACTAATCTCACCTGAATCGAGTTGGAGTTTAACTCAGCTCACGGACTTGCCCTAGCACAGTACTACTAATCATTATTATTTCATATATATAAATCTTGTCTGTAATAAAACAAATATAAGAAGGAACTTCAATCAGAAGTAATTGAGTATATGCATTGGAATTTAATTCCAAAGGTGTTCTGGTCTAACTTCTCTTTTTACGAAGTATTTTGAATGATATTGAAACCAACGGTTAACCTTTATTTATTTGATAGATTTTTTATTATTACAATTTATCTAATATTGCTCACATATTCACTCAAATGTAATGGAAGGGCTGCTTTTATTTGACGACATATTTTGGATCTATATATCTAAGTGAAATTGGATGTCCATACTGCTTTCTAATCGCACATTACCGATTTATAGATGATTTTGCATTGAAATAAAAAGCACTGAATAGTAAATAATATCATTCAATATTAAAATCATAAGAAAACATCACCCAATGTAAATACGTTTGCAACTGGAATGTTACAGTTGGAAAGAAAAGAAATTTTTGTACAGTCGATAAAATATTATCCAGAAGTATGCTTGATTTAAAAATCACATGCACATCTCCTATGCCAGATTCATAACATCTTAAAAATGCAAACACTGCATATCCCGTCGTTTGATATACCAATATCCAATCTCAGTTTAAAAAATTCATTTAAAAATGCAGGTACAAGAATTTCGCAAAATTGCGTTCTATAGATTTTCTATGAAAATATCGGTATTTTCATATTCTCAAACCGCGCTTTTCTTTGGGATTTGAATATTGTTTTAAAATATTCATAGATGCCGAGGGATCAAAAGGAAGTATATTCTATATCGGACGTAACTTGATCCTTGTGTCTGCACACCAGCCAAGAAGGGGCGTGCGTGTGTTTGTATATTGGAAGGCAGTGGTGCTCAAAAAAGGGCTTGAAGGCTGCTTCAAATCTAATACTTGTCGATTCACTTTCAGAATTAGATGTATGGTGTGAATATTTACATATTGTAATTAAGATACTGTTTACCGTAAATTACAACTGTCAGTTAGCTGAAATAACAATGGTGGACTGATTAATGCTATAAGTTGCATTACCTACGCTAAAATTACAAGATTGGGGAACTTAGATTTGCATTTTCATTAAAATGAAAATTAAAATTTAATAAATTTAAAATATATTTTTGAGAAGCAGTTAATTTATGTATATACTAACTCCGGCATATCATATTTATCAGGTTACCGTATATCTTCGAATCTTTTTAACACTTTCTTAGATATATTATACCAAGTAACTGTTATTTCTAGTTAAGGACATTTAGCAAATATGTTGATTTACAATTGTCAGCCGCAATAGGACATTTTGTATATCATAATGATATGTTAGAAAAACAACTCGATAGTTTAATATTAACAATATTTTAATAAATTTTAATAAAATTGATTTTGAGTCTGAATGTTGCGAAACGAACACTCTAAAATATTATTCACACATGAAAAGAGTTGAATTTTAAAAAATAAAGTATGTAATACTAAGTTGCGCTCTCAGGATAACACTAACATGTGCGTTATACATGCGAATTAATATAAATACCAATATTATAAATTTGTCAGAAACATATCAATCGAAAATTGCCTTGATGATTTCCTAGTAGAAGCGACATCTTTATTTTTACATAAATTAAAAATAAAAAAATTATATAGTGAATTTACAAATAATTTTACTTACAAAGCTATAAATACTAATCATAAATATTATACATAAGCTTATGTGTCACATTACAACGAAGTAGATGAATTAAATCTGTAACAAATTAAATATGATATTGGCACAAAAATTTGTTTTGACTATAGTAAACAAAGAGTGAAATATGATAAATATGTATATTTTCAGATTTTTTTTTTATTTTGGGTATAATTTACATCTGTCCAATGGACATTAGGTAAATTTTATGAATAACAAAATAACAAAGAAGCTGTCTGCAAAATAAACTTTAGAATGCTTGAGAGAGTGCACAGTTGCAATCTCTCCTAATTTAAGAAAAGATTATGATCTAGATTGACTTGGAATGCCAGTTAGGTCCAAAGGCGTTTTCCTTTTTAATCTTTTGGTGTAGTTTGCTGAGATGAGTGCTTTGGCGAGCCCGTTAAGATTTTCAGAAAATAAATATATTTTTAATTATAAATCGTAGAAAATATATAAAAATTTAGATAAAAACAGCGTTATAAAATATCAATATACAAGTTAAAATTTCCAAATCAGCCCTTGAAGAATTTTCAACTACAACACCTCTGTTACAGACGCTAGGAAATGTTGAATTGGATTTAGCAAAGTGAGATAGACAAATATTATATGTGTAGAATGTGTTTATCATATTTTTAGAGCGAAACTTGGCAAAGACGAAACCCGATATCACACTTCTGTATGTGTTATTTTCTTCCGCACGGAACGCACGATGCGGAATGGAATGGCAAATAGGAAAGAACAACAGTTGCAAAATATATATGCGGTTTATTTCGGTTTAGATGAATATATTATCATTAAATATCTGAATTCGGTGTATAACTTTGGCTGTTTAAAAGTTTTCATCAACAGTATTCGTTCAGACGTTGAGCTGTTAACATCGGTGAATAAATAATCATTACATAAATATCAAAAAGTACTAATATTTTATCTACCTGTCCAGTAACCTGTGTTAGTGTCTGCATTGTGTACAAATAGATACCGTTAAACACGTGTCCCCTTGCCGGGGGCACGCAGTGTCGTATAAACATTGTGTATTTTATGTTAATATAAGTGGTAATTAAGTAAATTAATCGCATTTTTGTTGTTTATGGAGTCCGATACCGGACAATTAAAGGGCCGTCCGCCCGATAAAAATCCTCTGACATGTTCGGAAATTGGCGTGACTGTTGCAAATGCAATGAATGTGTACTATGTCGGAAATGAAAATAATACAGATTTACGTAATTCAAATAATGAGGAGAGTATAATAAGAAGTGAACATATTCCAATGCAAATTAATAGTGCTGAAACGGTGATTGAAAAGTCAATTCGAATCGAAGATTCGATTAATATGGATAATGTGTGTGACAGAAGCAATGAAGCACAAAATATTGTAATGACTGAGCAAGTACCTAGTGATGAGAATTCTAATCGAATTAACGTTGATGCAATTCATCTACCGAATCGTTTTGATATGTGCGATACTGGACCTTTTTACATTTACGTAGAATCTTTAAGTAAAAACATTGGACGTTTACACCCAATGGCTCTCGGAAAATTACTACACAGATCACGATCGATTCCGAAAGAAGATTTGTTGGAGATTATCGTGATTGGTAACAATAAAGTCAAACTAGTTCTTAGGAACGGTAAAACAGCTAATAGCCTTCTTGACGATAGTTTTTTTACTGATAATAAATTGAAAGCTTACATCCCTAAATACCTATTAATTAGGGAAGGTATAATCTTTGATGTAGACATTAATCTCACTGCAGAAGAAATATTAGAAGAGATAGAATCAGTTATTCCGATAATAGATGTAAAGTGTTTTGTACCAAAAAACATCAACAAGCGCAGAATTAACTCGCAATGCGTGAAATTATCTTTCAGAGGTTCAATTCTGCCGGATAAGGTAGGCATACATTCTGTTAAATGCCCAGTCAGCCCATTTATTAAGAAGATTACCCAATGCCACAAATGTTGGCGATTCGGCCACGTTCGGGAAAAATGCCGGAACGACCTAAAGTGTCCTAAATGTGCAGGTCCTCATATTAAAGACGTATGTATAGAAGATAACAACTATCTATGCTGCCTGTGCAAAGATAACCACGAGGCTTATAATAAAGATTGCAGAATGTATAAAAGATATAAAAATATTAATGAATTAATGGCAACACAAAATTTATCTTTCTACAAAGCAAAAAAAATCTTTGATAACGATAAATACTCGAGAACAGTTAGAGTCAACCTTAGCAGCTTGAATAAAGATAAAGATTTCCCTCCAATGAAAATCAAGAACTCTAACCAGAGTGGGGCTTTAATAAACAATAAATTCATGGTTCTATCGGACCTGGAAGAGGAGGAAGACCAAGGTAATATTGCAAACTTCCAGACATTTAATAAACCTAAAAGGATTCATGTTCCACCCTCAACCAAGAGAGAAAAGAATGGGGCTGTAATTGGACATAGCATAAAACCTGTTTATAAAGAAAATATGGCTGACAAGGGAAATTTTATAAATCCTAGAAAAAGATTAAAAAACAAATCTGATTCTGATTCTGAAAATGAAGTGAGGAATAACAATAGGAAAAGTGAAGATCCTAACACATCAGGCGGCCTATATCATTTCATTAGGCTGCTAAAGGACGTCTATAATCCAAATGATCCCGTATTGAAAAATTTGTTAAGTGATGTTTTTCTCAAAATGGTAAAAATTAAACACAAAATAGATCCTGCAAGTTTAAAAAAGAAAAAATCTAATAAGGATTTACCTGTGAGTTCAGAAAAATAAATCAATCAGTACTCCTTTCATTATGAAACAAATAAACATTTTACAATATAACTGTAGATCAATGTTAGGAAACAAGAGTAGTATAGAACATTATATGTGGTCTCATAAAATTCATGTGGCAGGTCTGTCCGAAACCTGGCTTAAAGAAGGTCACAAATATTTTGTCAAAGGTTATCGGATTTTCCGAGAAGACAGAGTTGACGGTTATGGCGGTACTGCCATTCTAGTCAAAGACAACATATTATGCGAGAAAATTAACCACCCATTTCAGTGCCATCTTATCCAAATGTGTGCAGTGATTTTAAAATTAGAAAACCCGGTATGTATTATTTCAATCTATTGTGCGCCGAACTCTAAGGAATATTTCAAGAACATTAAAGATTTAATTGAAACTATCTCCATGCCAATACTCATAATAGGGGATTTTAACTGCAAAAATTTAGCTTGGGGTAGTGCTTCCATTGACAGAGGAGGCGAGATTCTATACAACATAATTGAAGACCTAAACCTCACCATAATGAATGATGGAAGACCAACCACTATCAGCACGGCAAGTAGGAAAGGTACGCCAATAGATCTTACTTTTTGTTCCAATAATCTATATGACAAAATCCAGTGGGACATTTATGCGGGCAGCTTAGGATCTGACCATTTGCCAATTAACATTACATTAAAAACTAACTTTGATGTAAAAGATTATATATATCCCTCCAGAAAATGGAATACCAAAGAGGCCAATTGGAAGAATTACGCATGGGAAATAGAAGATAAGTTGAAAAAAGTGGTACTCCATGAGGATCATAAGTCAAAATATGATGCCATTATCGAGATCATAAACGAAGCAGCTGGTAAACACTTCAAGGAACGTAAAACAGTGGCAATTAAGCAATTTAAACCCGCTATCTGGTGGGACGAAGAATGTGAAAACCAGATCAGGCAAAGAAAAATAGCGTACAAAAAGATGGTAGACGAGTTTACTTACAACAATTTTATTGAGTATCAAAAAATAAACGCTATTACAAAAAAAATTCTCAAATCCAAAAAGAGAAAAAAGTGGATGGATTTTACAAACTCACTCAATAGTAATATTAATACATCAAAGCTTTGGAATATAGTAAAAATTTTTAACAACAAAAATAACAGAAACTCATCTAAGCCTCCAGTCGCTAGCTCATTCTTCGAAGACATGCTAAAAATGTTCGTTCCAGACTTGGTCTCCATGAAATCAATCTGAATTTTGCAAATAATCTCGGAAGAGATCCCGATGACTTAATTTCTCCTATCAGACTATATGAATTTGATAAAATATTAAAAAATAAAAAAGACAGCGTGCCAGGAATGGATAATATCTCATTCATTATGTTAAAGAAGAGCCCCATAGCATTAAAATGTCTAATCATAGAGGTATTTAATTCAATTCTTTCTACATGCTGGATTCCAGAGGATTGGAAAAAAATTATAATTATTCCCATCTTGAAACCGAATAAAGACCCTTTGAAGATAGAATCCTATCGACCAATTTCATTATTATCTTGTTTGAATAAGACATTTGAAGCCATCATCAAGAATAGATTGGAGTGGTATATAGAAAACAAGTCTCTCTTCAATCAAAACCAATTTGGATTTAGACGAGGTCAAGGCACAAGTGATCTGTTAAGTACCTTATCTAATGACATTCATATATCTAATTCGAATAATAGATACCTCCTATTATTAGCGACGGATATACATAAGGCTTACGATAATGTTGATCATGGCATTTTACTGAACAAACTTAAGAAATTGAACATTCCTTCTAATATTATGAAAGTGATAATTCTTCTACTAACCAATAGGTTGCTATATGTAAAAAATAAAAACAAATTAACAGGTCCCAGAGTAGCTCTTACAGGCTTACCACAAGGTTCTATATTGAGTCCGTTATTATTTAATATTTATATGTCGGACTTTACTGAAGTTACCCAAGACGATGTTAAGAAACTACAATATGCTGATGATTTATTTTTATACATTTCTTGCAACACACTTGAGGAATGCATTCACAAAATGAAGTCGTCGATCACAGGTGTCTCAGAATGGATGAGGTCCAACCACCTGAACCTTTCCTTGGTCAAAACAAAGGGTATCCTGTTCACCAGGCATAGAAAATTCCTTTACCCTCAAGAAATCAATATGGGGAATTGGATCTGTAAAATATACGATAGTGTGAAAATTTTAGGGGTTACCTTTGATAAAAAGATGACCTTCCGGGTGCACGTTGAAGAGGTGATCAAAAAATGTGAAACAGGTAAAAATATCATTAGAAGATTGGTTGGAACTTACTGGGGAGCCCACCCAAGTTCATGTTTAGCTATCTACAAATCCATAATTAGATCACATATTGATTATGGATACTTCATTTACGGAGGAATCTCAACCAATATACAAGGATTACTAGATAAAGCTCAACTTTCGGCTTTAAGACTGTGCTTGGGAGCTATGAGGTCAACGCCTCGCATTGCCATTTTAGCGGAAGCCGGGGAAGCCCCATTAAACATTAGGAAACGAATACTAACTAATAGATTTCTAATTAAAAAATTCAACTCGGATTCTGAACGAATCCCGAAACAATTGGAACATTTAGCTGTTTTACATTTTAGGGTAAACTATTGGAAAAATAGACCGACACCTCCATTAATAACTGGATTTTATAATTTGAAACCTCTAGAAGATCGAATAATTACAAATAATAAACTACCGTATCATAGTCATTCTTGGAATTACTCATTTCCCAAGAAATATATAGTCTTGAATGATTTTAATTATATGACTCATCATTCCAATAAAAGTATAATAAACAGGGAGTTTGAGAATTGGTTAGACACGAAATGGAAAGATTTCACTGTTATCTACACTGACGGTTCCAAGTTAGAAAATAAAGTGGGGTGTGCTGTCTATGTACCTAATAGAGAGAAAAATTTACAATTTAATTTACCGGATTTTGCCTCAGTCTTTTCGGCAGAACTTACAGGTATCAATGCTGCTTTAGACCTTGTTATACAAGAAAAGATTCCAAAAACCTTAATCCTAACAGATAGTAAATCCGCACTTCTGGCTCTAAACCATCCTAAAGAAAATTGCAATGATTTAATTTTTGACACCATCCATAAAATAGAAAGCGTCTTAGAAAATAAAAACACGATTAAATTAGTATGGATAAAAGGGCACTCCAATATTCATGGAAACGAATATGTGGATGGTCTTGCAAAAGAAGCCTGTTTATCAAATTTTCCTTCAAGAAAGGCTCCTGCGTCCGACCTAAAAAGCTGGGTAAGGAAACAAGGATTAAGGTTATGGCAAAACGAATATGATATGGAAGGCAGAAAAGGAACTTTATTTAAATTTTGCAAACCAAAAGTGTCTTTCAGTACATGGTTTGCCAAATCTAGGTTGAACAGAGACGAAATAACCGTTATCAATCGTATTAGATCGGCCCACACATTCTGCAAATCTCATCTTTTTAGAATTGGCATGGCAGAAGATCCCTTCTGTTCTTGCGGATTGGAAATTCACAATCTTGACCACATCTCTTGGAAGTGCAAGCTCTATGCTAATCAAAGAACATTCTTACTACAAGAACTGAATAAATATAACTTCATTTTTCCTATTAACACTACAATAGCCTTTTCTACTAATGATGAAAATATATATAAAATTTTTCTGTTTTTCTTAAAAAATGTAACATTAAAATATAGTTCTAAAAATAAAGTATTAGTTATTAAGGTTTTAAGAATTAAGTCGCAATATTATGTTGTAAATAATTTGTAAAATATGTATTTTTCTGGTATTTGTAATTTTGTAACATATTATTTATGTATTAAGAGGCTAAATGACCACACGGTCAAATGCCATAAATAAATAAAAAAAAAAAAAAAAAAAAAAAAAAAAGTTTTCATTTCATAAAATACATGCATTAAATTAATACTAGAAATTAGAAAACTAGGAATAATTTTAGAATATTTCATGATGTTTTTGCATACAAGCCAAAAGATATTTAGTTTCTATATGACATTTCCCTTGTATACCTTGGTATTATTAGATGCGTAACTCTATTTATATTCAATTTATATTTTTAACCATTCTGCAAGTGCGGTGGAGCGATCTTGTACTTTTGAGCATGGACATTCATATTTATATAAAATTTCGATATTACCTAATTAATGATCTGTTATTGAATAATACACAAAATATAATTTCTTAAAACAGAAAAGATTAAATTTTTTATTAAATTATGGTGCGAGAAACATAATTATTTTAAAAAGAAAAATTACTTAAATTTTTAAATAAATTGCAATTTTTGGAAGGAAAACTTTGAGTTTCGTTTAAAACCTGATTTGATAGAGTTCTCTGTCGGAATCGTTTAAGATCAATTTGCCTTAAGGCAAATTGCTCGAACTTACCGTACCGGAAATTAATATTTGAGGAAAAAATATCAGTATTCAATAAATATTAATTAACCATTAATAATTGTTTTAAACATTTTCAAAGAGATAATTATATATACTATATATTTTATCGCTCATATTATATAGACGATCTTATCGCATAAAGCGCTTGAAAACGTTTACATTAACATACTGAATGAGGCATCTATCTGAGAATATATTGCTTACGATTAGAGTAACGTATATGAAATAAATGCGTTTGTAAAATAAATATAATAAATTTGTAACTGGACTCGTCTTCGCCAAAAACTAATCAGCACATGGTCCTATCAATAGAAATCGAATGTTTTTTGAGTGCGTCCGAAATCGTGGACAAAAAATTATATCCAAACATTCATGGCAAACATTCGGGCATGCCAAAATTTCAGAAACCTTTGAAACGTAATGATATGCAAAAAAAAAATTATTAACTTCCCGTAGGGTAAGTTATAGTAATCGTCCAAAAATCGGAATTGAAAATTTTTACATTTCTCGACGTTTTGAAGGTTTCTGAACATTTTGGCATACTTCAGAAAAAATGGATGTGTGTGTGTGTGTGTGTGTGTGTGTTTTGTATGTCTGCGTTTTTTCGTCCACGTTTTCGGGCGCACGGATCAACCGATTTGAATGGTTTAAAAAACATTCGATTCCTATTGATAGGGAGATGTGCTGATTAGTTTTTGGCAAAGGCAGGTCCAGCCGTTACGGAGATATGGAGCAAAGAGTGCAAAAAATAGAAAGCGAGTTTTTAAGAGAACGGATCAACCGATTTGAATGGTTTAAAAAACATTCGATTCCTATTGATAGGGAGATGTGCTGATCAGTTTTTGGCAAAGGTAGGCCCAGAGGTTTCGGAGATACAGAGCTAAATTTAAAAAAAATGGCTGTTTTTGAGAGAACTAAGCGTCCGATTTAAATGATTCAAAGAACTTTCTGCTTTTTTCAACAAAATAATTGATTTTGGAAAAAAAAAATTTTTGTTTTTAATTTTTTTTTCAAAAAAATTTTTTTGTAATTTTGGATTAAAAATTCAAAAAATCACCCAAGCTAAGCACAGTCTAAGCGCCACTCTGGTACAAATGTTTACCCAAGTGCGTTTAGACTGTTTGTGTACTGGAGCACTTTTCCAATTTTGTGAAAATTATTGAAAAATGTGAAAATGCCGCCAAGCTGAGCACAGTATAAGTGAAAATGTCGCACAGAATTATTTGCAAATGCGTTTAGACTGTGACTATGCGGGACCACTTTTTCAATTTTGTGTAAATTTGGCAACTATTTTTTTTTTTGGATTTTGATTCGAAATGAAATGACGATTGTTAATGTTCTGAAGATGATAAATTGATTTATTTATAATTAATTTTCCATAGGGTAAGTAATCGCAAAAAAATCGAAAATGAAAATTTTTATATATCTTCACGTTTCAGAGGTTTCTGAATATGTTGGCATACCTTGGAGAAAATTGATGTATGTGTGAGTGTGTGTGTGCGTGCATGTGTGTGTGTTCGGATACAAATTTTCGTCGACGATTTCGGGAACACGGAGGAAGCAATTTGAATAATTCAAAAAACATTCTAGCCGTTCCGGAGATACGGCCAAAAACGGTAACTCAGTTTTTAAGAGAACGGAGCGTCCGATTTGTATAGTTCAAAAAACATTTTACTTGTATTAACAAGATGAAGATTTGATCAAATTTTCATGAAGATAGGACTAGCGGTTTCGGAGATCTAGTAAAAAAAACTAAAAAAAAATAACATTTGGCGGTCAACAATAATCATTAGACATTAGACATATGCATATCAAATTATCAGATATTTTATTGAGATTTTAACAATAAGTATAAGTTTTGTTCCGTACTATTGTTTTTCCGTTAGACAGCGACGCGGCGCTTACGCGCTTCTATATTTCGTCTCTATGCAGTTAAAGCAGTACGATTGCTTTGAAAAAAAGTTCAGATCTTCCAAAATATATCAAAATGAAAACATTTTTTCCAAAAAAAAATTTTTATAAAAAAAATGGTTTAAAAATTTTTTTTAAAAAAAAATTTTTTTTTTTCAAAAAAAGTAATTTTTTGTCCGATTTAAAATTTCTAAAAAATCTTATTTTTTCGAAGTGAATTTTTTTTAAAAATGTTAATCGTTTTTAAAAAAATAATAATTTTTGGCACGGGAAGTTCCAGCAATTTGCCTTAAGGCACGATGCCTTAATTGCCTTAAGACAGAATTCCACTTACAGCTAGTTTTCGATTATTTTGCGATTGCGATTATAGGAGGTCATGTTTTCGTGCAATTTTTCGTACAAAACAATATTCGAAAATTCTATATATTCTTAACAATTATGTACGATACATATATTGAATATTATGCTGTGGATAGGGACCACATAAGGGAGCCGGACATAGAAAATACATTACTGATATATGAAAAAGCAAAAAAAATGATAAAATATTTAATTTTACTTACTTGAACCGTCATCTGCACTGAGTTTTTATCATTGACTGTTAATTGATTTTACTGACTATGTTCTTCACTTCAAACTAGCATGGGTACCGGAATGACATAATATGTTTGTAGATAACGTGCAAAACTTCAAAACTCATTGCAAATTATATTGAATCGAATACGAAATCATGTTAAAAAGTATTCCAATAAATATCTACAGTGTGGAAACGAAATAATAGAAAATTAAGTTCAATTTATCGAAATAATGATTTGAAAACGATGAGAGTTCTATCCGGATTCAACGCGGATGGTATATTGCAGAGGTATATATGTAGAAGACGATATTTGTCTGTCCGCACATTTCGTATGCACCCGAGGAATAGCACGTTCCATTGTTATGTTCCTTCGAAACACATTCTCCAGGTAAATTACTAGTGTCCGGACGAAAATGCTACCTGGCAGAAATTTATTGTTCATGTACATATGTGATACACAAGAATGGTTTACGGATTTCGTACCTATTTATTCATATGTAGCGACAAATATTAAAATTTTAAATAAAAATTTAATTTTATAAAGTATTAAATACACAAATAATTCATTCATTTAACATAATATAAATTCAGATCATATAAAAATAAATGAAATATTATCATTACTATATGTATATGAACTATTGAATTGTTATGGAAAATTACAAAAAAATAATACGTTTTTTTATTATTTGTACATATGTAGGTTATACATAAAGTATGCCCTTTTTAATTTTGATTTTCTTTTAAGACTAAATTTTATAATAATTATAAAAATCTTAAATGAATTAAATTTAATTTTTGACACAATATTAGATCACAGACGATATTCTATATAGTCAATATATTCTTGTCTCAATACTTACATTACTGAAATAAATAGTTGGTTGATAATATAAATAGATAACTACACAAAATATTTTGGTAAAAACCAGAAATTGATACTTTTTTGCATAAAATATTTGTGCATGATGAAGTTTGAACATCTGACACAGTTGTTACAATTTTTACTTTTTATTAATAATTGGAAATACTCGATGTTTTTAACCCATTTGCATCACACAAAAAAGTAAAAAATTCGTTCTTATCACCAAACTTTTAACTGCTATAAATGCCCAAGTGCAATGTGCGCATATATGCGCCCTCTGGTGATAGTGACCAGGCAAAATGCGCGCATATGTGCGCTTATGATGCAAATGGGTTAATTGAAAAATTATCGATTTTTTTTCCTGATTAAATGCGCAAACTTTTGATGAAAGTTGCCAACACAATTTAGTGCTTTTTTTAAAAGGAGGAACCCTGGGCTATTCTTGCCAGAGTATGTTCAATATATAGTGTTTGTAATATTAATTACGCATACGGATCCAAAGCTAAAATGAACAAAATTAGTGAAAAAACTACAATAACCGAAAAATTCCCATACTCATCGAACCTAACCTTAATGTTCATAATTTTTGAACTACGTGAGATTTTTTAACTTCCTGTGGGATAAGTTATAGAAATCGCAAAAAAATCTAAAATGAAAATTTGTTTATATCTTTACGTTTCAAAGGTTTCTGAATATTTAGGCATACCTCAAGAAAATTGATGTATGTGTGTGTGCGTGTGTGCGGATGCAAATTTTCGTCGACAATTTTGGTAACACCCATCAACCAATTTGAATAATTCAAAAACCATTCTATTGGTTTAGCCATTCCGAAGATATGGGGCAAAAACGATAACTTAATTTTTAAGAGAATGGAGCGTCCGATTTAAATAATTCAAACATTTTACCTGTATTGACAAGATGAAGAACTAATAAATTTTTTTCAATAAAAATAAGTTAAAAAATGTCATTTGTCGGTCACAAATGTTTTTTGGGCATATGTACATCAAATTATCAAATATTTTATAAAGATTTTAATAATGTGTACACATTTTGTGTAATTTTTTTTGGTTCCGTACCAAGATTTTTAATTACGGTACGGAAAGTTCCAGCAATTTGCCTTAGGGAACGATGCCATGCACCCCACAAGTTATATATATTTTTTTCATGATAAATGCTGTCACCGAGTTTTGGATTAACGTTGAGTTTTTGGGCACCCTGTACATATGCAGCTAAGGAATATATAATACATTAATCTCTGATCATCAATCTTTCCGAAACCATTCTCTCTAATTTTATTTCTCAATCTCTGGTCGTCTACAGAAAGTTTTGAGGTTCTTTTACGATCTTGTTTTCTCGCAACTTTTTACTGTCGTGACTTTTAACCTATAATGAAAAAATGATTTATATACTCGTATTTATGCCGTTCGCGCGGACTTCAATATGTACGGACGTGATTTTATGGGCGTCTTTCTCCAACTCTTCTTGAAGATGGGTGACGATAGTTTTCGAGATCGTGATTTGTCGAAACTTCGGCAATTTTGTTCATGGTACATTTGATATACTGCAGATAAGACGAAGCCGGCCAGACTCATAATTCACCGTCCTGGGCTGTCCGTTTTCCGAGGGTTGGCGTGCGTTTGATCACATTATTAAAAGTCTTCGAGGGTAGGCGGGCAGAAAAAAAGTTCTAGACTCTCCGACTAGACGTGGATTTATAAACAGAAATAAAGTGCAAAACAGAAAAGTTTTCTTTATAATGCCTTACGTTGCGGAAGTACGCGGAGTTTGTATGCATTATATTGCGATGTCATTTTTTCGTCTGGAAAGCTTTTTTGTAAATTGCCTCCCTGTACAGCACATACTAATTCTGTTATGTGTTTAGAGCTTTAAGAGATTATTTGTGAAAGTAATTGCTTAATAATGAATTATATTTATAACAAAATTAATATAATACAAATATTTATGAATTTCTATAAATAATATTTTGTCTCAAACAAACATGATAATTTTAAAAGAATGAATTTAATTGAAATATAGGCTGGAATATTTTACATTTTATTTATATTTTCAATAATTTGCTTGAATCAGTTAAGTAATTAATTAGGAAATTAATTACAAAACTTGCTGATAGGTGTAATAATTATCTTAATTAACTGAAATTAAGATTCAAATATATAGTTGAAAATTTCCACTGTTTATTTCTAGAGTCCGGTTAAACTTTCACTTATACTTTTCACTCTTACACATTTATATTATATGTATTTATACTAATCGTAGCAGGTACATGTTTGTCTTAAAACTGAGAATTATAATTCCAAAATTACACTAATTTATGTATTTCAACCAATTTTCGTAGGACTATTTCATTCCCTTTATCGCCATATTAATTTTCTACAACGTACGTAGTTCTTTATATTATTTAATCGTTTAAATTAATGGTAATATTTTTTACACAACTAGAGATGTTTTGTAGACTGCTAATTTCGTGATACAGATATAAACATCTATTTAGAGAACTCTATATTGAATGTTTGCGAACAATGCACAAATCTATCAACTTGAGATAGT
Organism: Ctenocephalides felis; assembly: GCF_003426905.1. Lineage (NCBI taxonomy): Eukaryota > Metazoa > Arthropoda > Insecta > Siphonaptera > Pulicidae > Ctenocephalides > Ctenocephalides felis. The sequence continues at coordinate 53,970,744 of NW_020537758.1, forward strand.
GAAATTAATGCAAAAACTGTTACAAAAAATAAAGTTTTTGCTAATTCCAAGGAAATCGCTTTGCCAATTGGAAACCTAATCGCTTATCAAGTTACAGTAGATTTTAAGCTTATGAAATTGATTCAGCCGTTTTTGAGAAAGCGTTGAAGAAACTAAAATTTTGGCTTATGACATCACAAAAGCGATTTTTGACACCAACTTTGACTATCTTATTTTTTTTCAAACTTTGAATTTTTAAAATTAAACGACTTATGACGGCCGTATGATTTTAGTATGTTTTTAAAGACCTTGATATTTAGCAACATAAAAAGTTTTGCGGAAAAAAATTCAACAGTTAATTACGAAGAAACGGTTTGGTTCTTTTTCACCAAAAACTAATCAGCACGATTCCCAACCAATAAAACTTATTTGCTACTGTACAAGTGAAATTAAATACACCATATAACAATTTTGAATAATATTTATTAGTAATGTAGAAACACTCGCGATGCACACATTTATTAGTGTCAACCATTATACACATTTATACAATGATAAATTATAAATTATATATTTATAATAGCATTAGAAATATATATAATATTTAAAAACAATAATGTACTTAAAGACATACTTCAAATATGACATGATCGGTTTGTCATTGTAGTTAGCATTTAGAAATGAAGTAATTGCTGATTAATAAATTCTATGATATTCATTCACACTGCGGATTATGTTAAACAACGTCTAAACAAATATTGTTTTCACAATTTCACTCATCATCATATAATTATTGTGTTTGAAGAACTTCATGTGATTAAAATTAACTTACATTCATTTACTGCTTGTATTTTTTTTTTACTTTTTCGCTGGCTATGTGATCTCATTTTTTGAACAGCTGTAATCTGTCTTGCCTAAAAAATATTTTCCATTTTAATAACTAACTATTTAAATAAAATTAACATACATTCATTGACTGCTTGTATTTTTTTACTTTTTCGCTGGCGATATAATCTCAATTTTTGAAAAATATTTTCCATTTTAATAACTACAAAGATTTATAGAAACTACGAATATTATAGAAATAATTTTTGATCAATGAACTTACGTTTAGTACATGGTCAAAATGTTTAATTTGTTTTATTATTTTCAAGAAACAGGGTAAAATATTCTTTTGATTCAGGCATTTTTCATTAAACCAAGATTAATACTACGATGTAATTAAAATATTTATTCATCTATGTCAATTTTCTTGTTGATGTCGGTACGCATACAACGATAGATCTCTATTCACATACACGACGGCTAATCACAATCGACCAGTATCGAAATAATCTCACCGAGAGCAAATGGCGAACAGTTCTGACGTAACGGATTTTCGTTGCCGCCTCAAGAAGTTTTACTTCAAAAGGTACTTCAGTATGTTGGTAAGGTTTATAAAAAGTTTCATTTAATAAGAATTGTAAAATGGTAAAATACTTGATAATTTCATGATTGAATTTTGATATTTTATTATACACATTTAAATAACAGATATTTGGATTTTGTAACATTTTGTGTATGATAACTATTCTCTTTATAATACCAAAAATTATCAAGGTTTATTATTTCACATATAGTTTATTATTCTACATATGATAAATTTATGTAACATCACATTATCATTTGATTTTAAAATGTTTACTTGTACCGAAATCAGTGAATTTGTTTTCACCCGATTTCTTGGGATCATGAATACCTTGTTAGTTAGCGGAGTCGGGTCACACCTTAAGATATCTCAATCGTGTCTTGCATATCGTTCGAGCAAATCCCGAGCTTCTCTTCATTCCCAATTAATTAATTTAATTGTAGAACGTCCATATCGGACTTGATCTTTCCATGGAACACATTCTTGGAATATATGATCTGCTCTATAGACCGACAATTTCTATGGGATTCGGGAAATGGAATTACGTTGTATATGTAAAAAAGGACGTGTATTAGTGGACGGCTTATTTATTCAAATGTATAAGCTGAACAGAAAATATTTTTTATGTACATACGTATTTAGTGTTTTAGACTACGTAAATGTACGATTTCTATATATTTTATGTTTAACCATTGTTTAACATACCACAATATTTAGAAAAATGAATAATTTATGAATAAAATTTATAAACATTGCTGAATATACTTACGTATAGAATTTTATTTTATTTAATTTATTAAAAACTATTCTTTATTAATAGAACATCATTTATATACTTAGGAAATGCTAAATCGAAGAATTATAATATTTAATTCAATTTAGAGATAAATTTAAAATTTTCAAAATTTGTGGAAATGTTTTTTAGATGTAATTTAGCAAACAAATGAATGAATAAAACTCATTCATTTGTCGCTAAGTTATAACTAAAAAAAACATTTTTTTTAAATTTTCAAATTTTTTTCCATGCTCTTTCCATACGAAGTTTGATTGAATTGCGCTCTATCTAAACGTTAATATTAAGAGCTAAAACTTTCAGAGAATTGTTTTTTATCAATTTGGAACCATTTGAGCCCCTGGGAGCAAGGAAATTAAAAAATGACCATTTTAAGGACCACCCTAATATATATATATATATACTTTTTTATTATTGTGTTATATATTTTTTGAAATTTTCTTTTAAAATTGAGTTGTGTTAGAGTACAATACTAGTCAGTATCTTTGCTGTAAAAGTTAAATTTCGTAAATATAAATGCTATTTAATATTAATTTATTGTATATATATACATATATTGCGCCACCAATTTTATGCTACATACATCATGTAAAAGAACGTAGAGGTTCACTTTAGTATAGCATATATTCAACTATTTAAACATTTTTTTATAAAGAGTCTAGAGTATTTTTACAAGATTATTATCTTTTTTAAAAAGTATCCATATTCATTAACATTTAATTAATTTAATTAATTCATTTAATTAATGATTTATTAGTTTATTTCAATACTTTGTCGAAAATAACTGTAAAAACAATGTTACTATCAACTTTGAAAATTCCTATTCAATCACTAATCTGAATTTTTAAATCATCAATTAGAAAAAAAATCTACTACTCTTTCTTCTGAAGATTGTCATATATTTTTTTCTTTTTCTTTTGATTTATATTTGTGTATGTATCAGGTCGAACAAGATGTTTATATGTTTTTCTGATTATGTTAAAAACTTTTGTTTCATGAAATATAAATAATTGCGTAAGGGTTTTTTAAGTCAATAAACATACTATCAATATGAAGAATATCATCTTTTAGGCAAACTCATTAGATTTTTTTTTTGAAAATATTTTTATATTGTATTTACCATATGTAACTTTCTTCATGAACTGAGAATTGTGCAGTCGATTACATTTGAAATTAAGTTCCTAACAGAATGTCGCTACTTTCTAGTTTATTTTTTCAAGAACCTCCGTCTGCAAACTTTTGCAACAGCTCTTTTATCAGACAAACGATTGAAAATATGTGTTGATTTTTGCCTTTCGCAAAATATCTTATTTGCTCACATTGAATAACCGCTGAAAACTTCAATATTAGTTTCGCAAATTCACAGTGAGATATTCCAACAGGCACGATCCTGACATTCACATAACCAGCTCGCATTCTATTCAAAAAAAAACGTTACTAAACTTTCACGGAACCAATTTAACAGTTTCAATTCTTTGTCGCCGAACGAAAGAGCAGAAAACGAGAACTCCATGCACTCGCCCCTCAAGAGAAAATGACAAAGTACTTCTACATTATCATAACTTCTTCTGAGTCAGGTTAAAAAAGTTTCTGGCTGTCAATCAAATACTGCGAGCACATAATAAATCACATCTTCTTAAGGACGATATTTTACGAATATACTTAATCAGACCTCAAACTGTATTTATATTTACAAAGTATATCAATCATAAAAACTGAGGATTATGGAGTTTCAAGTTTCCGATATCACCTGAATATATAACGATTTTCTGAAATAATGTGCACTTCTTTTGTCTATCGGTAATTATATTATCTTGTATTTATCGCACTTAGTAGCATTTTGCTCTAAAAGGCAAGCTAAATAAACTTTTCGACATATGTGAATAATTGATTTAATCAATAAGAAATCAATATAATAATTCAAGAGTGATTCATGTGAGAAACTATTGCATGTTATCGAACTTGCTCAATATTCTCGAGCATGTTGGTTATTTGTGGAAAATGATTTACACATTACACATCATGTTAATACAAACACGCGCCTTATGCATATGTGGAGGATTTTCTAAAACCAATATCTATAAAACGGTGTTAAAAATTAAAATTTGTGCTTCTAATGTACTTAAAATTACAATATATATCACAATTACCGATAGTTTAACTAATGGTGATGAATCTTGAAGCAAAGGTCCATGGACGACATCCTTACACAGATGGTCGAGTGGATGTCGTCAGTGGACGACGCTCGTATCGGAAGAGTTAAAAATACATTTGTTTTGAAGTTTGAACTTTAAGACTCCGAAACCCTGCTTTTAACTCTATAAACTCTAAGGACCTATCTTATAGCCATTATAAAAATAAAAGAAAGCTCTTTTAATCGTTCACAAAGAACACTGTGGAAGGATTAATAGAAAGATCGGGTAGAATAATCGAAAAGACCAGGTTGAAAAAAATGCTGATAATAGACTGGATGGACGTGAAAAGTCATGATAAACAGAATTAAAAAATAAGAACTTCAGGAAGTAAAATACGAACAATCGTAGTTAATTATATTTGGTGTATCTTATTATAATGGAAGGACCAGATATAATTATTGGCTATATCAAATCATTAAAGGACTATATATAGTTCTAATAAATGTTGTGTAATAAAACGATATGATGTTGAAGATTGTTAGATTATTTTTGATATGTTACTTGTTTGCCAATGTTATAATGATATTACTTGTTTGAATGTTGAGTTAATACTTATTACTTAGATGAGTGTTGATATATTGCAGATCTTACTTGGCTAAAGTTTGAATTGCTACTAATTTACAAAGTGTTTTATAATATTAATGTTCTGATGGGTTTATTTTTGGGCACAAGCAACTGCCCGTTACATTCTGATCCAATCATATATTGACGCGTGATTTAGTTGAGTCTATCTTAAGGCATCTAATTTCTAGAAAAACAGATTGATGATTAAGGGACTATTTATGGACTGGAGACATTAAAATATAAAGAATTATTTTAAACTTCAAAATAGTGCAATAAGATGGATTAAATAAGAAGATATATTAAAATGTATCCATAACTTTATTAGACCAGGGTTGAGACTCACGCGTTAACATATGTCATAATGCGGATTAAGTTAAGTAAAAAAAAAACTCTAAATGTGGCAAATGACAGTTGCATATTTTAACCAGTTAACTATATCGCTCATATGGGACAGTGCGCACAGTTTAGTGTCATTTCAATCGAGTAAGTATATTTGTCAATCGTCAGTATACTACTATTCCTCAAAATATTATAAAGAACTTTACATTTCAGCATATATTCCGTTTTACAAATTTTTTAATTAAAACAGCAAATGGCTATCTTATACGCATTACGAATATAATCGTCAATAGACAAAATTCTCTCACCATGACGAGCTTAATTGTCAATCATAGTTTACTGGTTAAATTAATCAAGATGAGATCGTCAATATTTCACAACGTTATTCAGATATAGGCTTTCACATGTAGCTTGTTTGGGACTTAGTAAATTGAATTTATTAATCAAAAATGATTGATGCAGTAAATTGCAGTTGATTAGTTTGGATTATAGGGGCGAATCTAATCCCTCTTGGAATGTGAATCGCTTCGTAATGGAACTCAAATTAAATAAAAGTTTTAAAAATTTAGTGTATAAACACATGTTGAGTTAATGCATTTATTAATTCACTTTAAAATAACAAAACAACATAAACAAGAAATAAAAGTTCTTAATGGAAAGCAATAATCTAATGTTTTAATATTCAAATATCAGCATTTGATCAGTTTTTGTAAGTATTAAGTCTCTTGTCAGCTAATTACGTGTTCAATCTGAGTATTTTTCCTTGAACAGTATTTCCATCAGGTATGATGATGGAAAAATAAATAATAGATTTCAGAAGCAACTGGTATATTTTTTGCACCGCAACTGTTAATATTCATTTCCCCTGAGTGTCCATGTGGACCACTTTAAGAATTACTGGTTTAGATCAACCTATACAAACATCGCTTTGACAATCGACCATACCATTGATCGTTTAGAGATGTTGTAAGTTTAATTGTGTACCACTTAAAATATTATTTTGGCAAATCCAACAAAGTCATCATGCATTATGAATTGCGGTTTGCCGCCGGCGTTGAGCGGCATTGCATATTTCATATTTGCGTGGTGTGCGATTAAGTGGCTAACACGCAACCGCGAACGTTCGTCGAGTTCGCGTTTAAATCGTTATGAAATCTTAATGATTCCGAAGTGCCTTATAATTTATGCTCTGTAGGCCCCTGATATACTAACATCAAAGGTAAACTAATTAATATACTGCTTCGAACGACTGCGTCGCCCGTCGAGGGAGTTCAAGTTCTACGGTGAACTTATGTGCATATGTGGGACGATTTTGCTGATATTATTGTAATTAACTAGGACGTATTCAGTAATGATGATAATATTTTCTTGAAATAATAGTTTCTAATACTTCTATTATATAATACATTTCGAACCATTCGAAGGATTTGTTTTATTCACCAAAAATACGATTTGTTAATTTTTGTGTTCTGAACCTATTAGTTAATAACGCGAAATGTAAGGAGTGGCTATATCAGGTCTTTAAAAATTGATATATATGTTGTTTGTGAAGATATGTTACTTTTTTGTTTTTGTTAGAATAATTATTATTATTTGAATGTTCTGTTATTACTGATGTTAGTTGGATTAATGTTGGGACTAGTGTTTTATTAATTACATATAATTTTACTGATTGATTTTTTTTGTGTGAAAGCCACTTCCCATTACAATCATTCAATCATATATTTACCTGCGACTTCGGTGGGTAGAGTTTAAGGTATCTGAATTCCATAGAAAAACGTTGATTTTCATAGATTAATTATATAGCATTATAAGGAATTATTTGATACTTTGAAATATAAAGTTCAATAAAGGGATTAAGCTTTATTGTTTCCATTTCGTATGAAAGAGTTAAAACATATTTATATAATTTAATTACGCCAGGATTGGGCCTTTAGACGGTAACATATGGTTTTAGACATTGCAAATTATTCTGAATCGTTTGATATCAAAATTGAAAGAATGTATGTATGTGTCACTATGCGTGTGTGTATGTAAGCCAAATTTAAGTTTTCGTCAAAAAACGTCTGCAACAGTTTAGAAATATTAAGGAGTACGATAAAATTAGATTTTCCCATTTGATAAAAAGCAGGACTCCCATTGATTAATTTTTGAATTATAAGTGCAATTTTACGATACAGAATGCAGTGAGAAAATCTGTAAAATTTTCGTCAACGTTTTTGCCAGAAATTTTAAAAATACAATGAATCCTCATCAGTTATCACAGTTGGTGATTTGTACAATTCGTCGTTGGCCGATTTGTACAATTAAAATTGAATTAATTGTTTCATGTTTTTGTCGGTTTTAATTAAACTTTTTCAATGATCGAATTCAGAGTCTTCACAAATATCTCTAAATATTATGCGCATTAAAGAAGTTTAATTATAAATATTCAATTAAATAAGAATAATATAGGATGCATTTTTCAAGAATTTTATAGTGACAATTGGAAAAATTGCTAAATCTCAATTTTTAATAAATTATTCCATTATTTATACATAGCAAGAAGTAGCAACTTAAGACTACAATATAAAACTCATATGGCTAATAGAATTTTATAATTTATATTTTAGTAGATAATTATTGTTGACAAATTTTTATATTATTGAATCATCAATTGACCATTTATGATTACAAATTTGGTCTTCATCTGAGTTTAATTTTTGGGTTTTTTTATTTATTGGACAGCTTCACTCCAGAGTTTGATCACTTTCGACTTTGTTTACTTATAATTTTTCATAATATAATAAAATTATCTAATCTGTTACAACAAAATTATTTATATACGATAAACTCGTATATATATATATATATTTTCAATCAATTTTAGTTAAATAAATGTATAACAACGCAGTTTAAACTTGAATTTTTAATATACCATTTATTTCTTATGATTATTTCTAATAATTTTTTTTTATTTACATTTGTCTTGAATCTGTCGTTCTTATACAAAATTCAGTAATTTTGATGGTAATTTAAAATTTAATACTATAAACTTAGAGTTATGTTTGTTGCTTTTTACATGAATCTATTCTCATCCCCATTTCATAATATTGACGAAATGCCTTCCATTTGGACTTAATAAAACAGTAGCTCACATATTGCTATTTCGAAATATAATATTCTACATGTTGCAAGGATTTTGCAGCAAAGTCAACTTTTATATATATGAAGGTTGGAATTTTATTTGTGTTTTCAATACTGATATTTTTCCGATGAAACCATTTCAAAATGTCATATGATACTGCCGAATAAGCTGGCTTGCAATAAAACAGAAAATAATATATGTCGTTTGAGATTTTATTGTTTCCATCAGAGGAAACGAGAGATACTTTTGGAAAATCGATTCAAACCAAATTTGTACTAAAATAGGAAAATGTAATTGAAAGTAAATATAAGTAAGATTTTATCAATCATGGTGTAAAAACATATTCCTAGAAAGAAAATATAGTTGCAGCTCACAGATCATCTCAGTCATGCATCATGGGTCACTATGCAATGCATATTATTTCAAATTAAATTGCAGTTATTTTCGAAATTGACTAAAATATTACACTAATACATATTACAAATTATAAAAACCTAATGGTTTTGTTTATGATATTACAATATTAAACAACTAATATTGTACAAAAGATATGCGCGTGTTTCCATACAGAATTGGGCTCACTCTTGTATTTGAGTGATTTTGATGCTATTTCATAGGCGTTGTTGAAAAAAATTGATTTACTAAATTTCAAATATTATGCTGTACAGCAGTTTTTATGCTAATTTTGACCACGCCAATCGTCTTGTACACATAATAGTGACACCTTGTTATCGAGTTTATTTCACAAATTCGACTTTTGAACGACACGACTTTTGACACAATTCCTGACTAATATATTTCTTCAAACTTTCTACTATCATCATAAGAAAAGAGTGCGCGTAAGGTTCATACGCGATTGAAGTAAAACTTATTTGCTACTGTACAAGATAGCATTTAGGTAAAAATAAATACATCTTATATTAATTTTGAATAATGTTTATTAGTAATATGGTAACAATCGTGATGCCACACATTTATTAGTGTCAACCTTTATACACATTTATATAATGATAAATTACAGAAAATTATATTTTTATAATAGCATCAAAAATATGTATAATATTGAAAAACAATAATATAATTAATGTCTTACTTCAAATATGACATCATCGATTTGTCATTGTAATTAGCATTTAGAAATGAACTTTCATTAGAGAAATGAAGTAATTGCTGATAAATAAATTCTATAATATTTGTTCACACAGTGGATTATGTTAAACAACGCCTAAACAAATATTGTTTTCTCAACTCCAGTCATTATGTAATTGTGTTTGAAGAACTTCATGTGATTAAAATTAACATACATTCTTTAACTGCTTGTATTTTTTTACTTTTTCGCTAGCGATATAATCACATTTTTTGAACAGCTGAAATATCTGCATGCCTAAAAAATATTTTCTATTTTAATAACTTCAAAGATTTATAGAAACTACGAATAATATAGAAATAATTTTTAATCACGAGTTTAGTACACGGCCCAAATGATTAATTTATTTTATTATTTTCAAGAAACAGGGTAAAATATTTTTCTGATTCAGGCATTTTTTATTTAATCAAGATTTGTACACGATGTAACTTTAACATGTTTATTTATCTATGCCGACTTCCTTGCTGATATCGGTACGTATACAACGTTGATGCCGGTATGCATACAACGACAGATCTCTGTTCACATACACAACGGCTAATCACAATCGACCCGTATAGAAGTGATCCCATTGACAGCGAATGACGAACAGTTCGGGCGTAACGGACTTGCGTTGCATTTGCGCGGATTTACACCGTAGTTTAGCCTAAAGAAGTTTTACTTCAGAAATTCATCAAAATCGCACATTTCTGTTAAATATTTAATTACAATGCAATGGCCAGGCCAATCTTTACCAAAATCTACGTCATTCCTAACCCATATCTTTCGAACAGTTCTGGAATTTAGAAATCACTTGCAAGTAGAACTTTTCTCTTTTCTGATAATTACTGAGAAACTGTTTGCAAAAATAATCGACGCAAGTGCTTGAGATATATACATCAAATGACTTTTAAGTTTCTGATATCGTTGTTTCAGCCGTTTGCGAGTAAACGTGGATGAAAGATAAAAAATCGGCTCACATACAGAAACACAAATACTTTTTTTCAAATTTGGTCTCAATCGCTTCAGAATGCCTGACACGTCGAGAAAACATGAAATTAGCAAATCGATTTTTTTGGCGGTCACATGAAACATGATTTTTTTAAATGAAGGACGTTAATTTTTTTTTTAAATTTTTTTTATGTTATTTTTGAACAGCAATCAGAACCTTACGTCCTATGAGCTGTTGGAGTGAAACTTCTCCTTACTTCATATTTTTATTAGATGGTAACCCAATGGTTAATCCATCCATATTTGATGATTTTTTGTTATTAGAATTAATCTAATAGGTCTGACATTTTAATGGTGCAGCAATACGGGCAAGGGCTATTTTCACTTGGAAACATATTGTTATCTATATTTTCAAGTGAAAATCGTTGCCACCGCTGCCTGACAACAGGCTGCTCGAAGTGGGCATTGAACCCGGGACCTCTGAAACAAGAAGGACGTTAATGATATTGAATTGAATAAACTATTTAAATATATGAAGGAAGAGAATTCTCAAAAATATTAAAATAAAACAATTTTGTACAAATTTATAAATTTTTGTTAAATTTGATATCAGGCTAATGGACGTTGTTTGTGATACCAGTCAAACTTTATAAGATGCAAAATAGATATAAACGTAAATGTAAATACATAAATTTAAATTCAAAAATAGTCTTTCTTCTAAAATCATCGCTTATTCACTTTATCTAAATATTGAAAAAGCCTTCTGCTTTCGCAACCGTAAACCTGAACACCCTCTAATTCGGTATATTGAGTGTTGTCGAATATCTTTCGCTCTCCCGAGATGCGTCAAGGCCCTTGCTGCTCTCTGTCTGCTGCAGACAGCGACTACCTCGGGGCGGCACGCAATGCCACGACTTCTGACTGATGTTCCCGAGGGAGCACGAACCTACGATATTCAAGAGTCATTTTATCAGCCCTGCGGTCAACCACTGTCAATTGCCTAAATGGGGATACATTTGATGTCGGGTAACACATACTCGTATCGCATCAGCGATATTATTTTATATGGTGATAGAGATATTAGCAGTTTTGACATGGTTTGATCACGCTCAACGTCGAAGGGTTTTTGATGGGGTATTTTTGGTGAAAAATGTGCTAAATTTTATTAGAACAGGGCTTGTTTTATAAAATGATATGCTTAGAATAAACTTCGCATTGAGAGCTTCATTAATTGACAGTATACAAAATTTAAGAAAATAGAATGATCTGATAAGGTAAGAGACGAGGGAGTACGATTTTGTCGGGGTTAGGACGAAGCTTTATTGAATATGAATGTGAACTTTAAATGATTTTTATCATAACAATTCCCATAATAGTGATGAATTTTTATTGATCTATCAATGTATGGTAAGAACGAGATTCACTTGTATGCATGTCGACGCCTATTTATTATTTCCAAGTGAAAACTGATGTTACTACTACTTCACATCACATCCACATCAAGCTGGTATAAAACTCTGAATTTATGGTGAAAAATGAGTCTTCAGTACGACGTTGCCCAAGAATAAAAATAATCATTAAATTAGATGCAGAAGAAAATATACGAAAAATTGAAAATCGAGTCACAGAACATGAAAGAGTGTAAACATAAGTAAAGAGTAAAATTATAAACGTGAGAAAAAAGAAGGAAATTAAAATAGACTCTCAGATTACAAACTCCCTTTCTAACAAGGTATCAATTATATGCTTAAAGACAAAATTCAAATAATTGTTTATGGTTTGAGACCAAATTTTAGAAATGATGTGTATATGTATATGTAAGCCAACTTTGGACATTTCACTGACGTTTTCACAAACATTATATTAATGTAGCTTGTTCAGTCTAAAAGTTCGTCATAAACAAGACCTTACTCGACGATCTCAATATTGTATTAACTCTTTCGACTCGGATGTCGCCGCTCCAGCGGCAAAATTCATACAAAACTCGGAATTCGCGAGTGGAAAGTGTTAACTTCACTTAATACTTAATTGACAGAGTGATAAAACAAACCAGTATTCAACATATTCTAAAACTGGAAGATCATACAAATCCTAAAGTCATTCAGCTTTTCAAGACACCAATCAAATATTTTGAAGAAATGAACAGAATTTATTAATTGGAATCGCAACTATAAATGTAATGAAATGAATAGATGAAACAATAATTTCAATGATAAGTTTGAGTGTATGTGCATGAGAGCATGGCTTAGGCTAAATAGCGCATAGGATATATTGTTATGATTGCTGTTGAAAATAAAAAAATAATAGAAAATATCAATTTCAAAAGTTTAGTAGTCATTTGATTTGACTCTTTTGCGTTAATTAGTTTTTTGAGACAATCGGCCAAGACGGTTTTTAGAATTAGCATAGGCTTTTTCCAAAGATATCAATTGAGAAACGTGCTTATGCGTTTTTATCAAAGATCGGCCAAAATGTTTCTTAATTGTTAAAACAAATTTCAAGTGTTAATTAAATGCTAATTTTGTTCATAACGTTTTAAATTTCTTGATATAAACTAAAACTAAATATTATAGAATTGTACCAAGTGCAGGTGCTCTATTATTAATTTAATTGGAAGATACATAATATTAATCGTATTTATTAGTTTTAAATAAAATCGAAAACATTATTCTTAGAATAAACGATTAAAGGTTTTATCTAAATAGCCAAATCTCAATATAATTTTATTCGTGCAACTGGCCTTGAGGATGCCACTTATACATCGTACTGAAATATGTTCAGGAAAAAAACATAAAGTAATTTTTGCGTATGTGGAAAATTTGATTTTATATGCATACACACTTAGGCATATATCATCAGTATTGTAGTAATCATTTTTTGATATAATTAATTTTGATGTTTTGAAAAACATAGCACTTAAAATATTCAGAAATATTCTAATTTAATGACCCATTTTCTACATAACCATAACAATATCTTCAATGTTTTACTATCCCCACTTGTTTGAAAATTCAGAACTATTATTTTTAACAGTGTCCTTTTGCTACTTATCAACTACTGATCAATGCCAAGTCCACTTCAATCTTCCATATGCAAGTTTAATAAAATTTATTTTATCTATACAACAAAACAAACCAGAATATAAATTCCCCGTGGACGCATATGTTTATATTTTACCTAATTTATGGTTATGTAGTTTTCTTTGTACACGATGTCGTTATATACATTAATGTCATCGGCGAGAATAAAAGAACTTCATAGAACATTCCACATTATCCACCGAACAGGGGGTATATAATATCTGATAAGGAAAAACAAAGGGGAAAAATTTCGTAAAGAATAAATAGATCACAATGCAGGACAAAATTATGATATATCGAAGTGGACATGTCATTACTTAATATAGTTTGCCGAAACCCATTAAACATATTGCTCGGTTGGTTCTCTCACATGCATTATATGTATTTTTTCGATTGATGTTCGATACATCACATGTATTCAGTTTTATTTATTCCATTAGTCAAACGTGACTGCTTATTGAACACCGTCATTAAATGTATCGCATTATGATTCTTTTTTTTTCACATTATTGTAGCTGAGGTAATATGTTTGCATGTGCATTAACTCGAAATATTTTTAGTAGAGTTCACAATTTTTGGTGATGCGAGTATTTAATGAAATATTATTGTTTTAATAATATTGAAAAAGTTAATTTTCTGGTGGATCTGTTTTCCACCTCGCTGTTTCATTTTGCACCAAAATAGGGTGAAAAGTGACAAATTTTTACAAACGAGTATATGTACATGCATACAAAAGTCAAATATTTGTGTTGTTTAATATGTCGTATTTGTTGTTTATTTTTATTAATCAAATGTTTGAAAAGTCCGAAAAACTACATTCTTATCTACAAACGAGTATATGTACATGCATACAAAATTTGCATTAGACTTAAATTTATACTTCATGGTTGAATATTTAATAATAAATGTATATTAATTTATTTATATAGATATTTAAATACTTAAAAGTACATTTATTGATTTTTTTCTGAAAATAATTCAATAAAAGTATTTGAATGCGGATAAAAAATAGGGAACACTGTATTTGTAGTAAAGTAAAGGAAGCTAATAAAATTAAAAATTAAAACACGTTGAAAACTGCAATCGTATTTTACCGCATCAAAACCGTTAATTTTCTACAGGTTAAAAATATAATAATTTAGAGTAACGCAAAGTCTTTGTTTTTGAGTTTGATGATTGGCTGGTAAGTGTAATGAAGTATACGCTCATTCAAAGAAAACTGTAAAATAAGTGTAAACAACACAACAAAATCAAAACAATTATAAAAATGACAAACAAAATAGATAAAATACCTCTAGAGAATTTTGAAATCTGTAATATAATATATGATGCATTATAAACTGAAGTGTCAGTTCAGTTTAACGTCCATCAATTAATTAACGTGTCTGTATCCATAACAGGCCGGCCCTTCAGTATGTTCCCTTGAGGGCGGCTCGCCTGTAAGAGATCCCATACACGTACTATGAATTTGTCTGATTTTTCTATCAATGATATTTATATAGTAAAATTAATTATACTCGATAAAAATACAAGTATTACTGAAGTTTGCGACTATAATTATTTATTAATCATTTTATTTTGAGATGCAGAATGATAATACTCGAAAAATTATTGTGGAATAAATGATCTATAAACGGCTGTCATAAATCTGTTAACACGTACAGACATTTACTTGAGATTTTTTGCTAATGCAATGGAAATTTTATGACTCTCTAGATATAAAATGCCCCAAAATAATGCAATTTTGTATTCTATATTCTGTATAGAATAATCTTTGACCGGAAATGTACGAACTACCTCGTGTACAATTAAATTTCCAAAATAAAATATTAGGAAAAATTAGTTATTGTTATTTCGTAAAAAATATTGTTCTTATTAACTTCCCGAGTACAAAGAGAAGTTTATGTTTTCATAAAAAAATTGGCTTATTTTCTTGTAATTAACTGTTTAAAAAAAAATTAAGCCTATTTTTATGGAACTTGTTTCGGCAATATATATCATGGTTTTATAGAACTTATTGAAATATTACGGCCTTACGACAATTAGTTTAATTTTAAAAATTCACCATAGTTTGAGAAAATGAGTAGTTTTTTTGACATTGTTAAAATTAAAATTAGACGATTTACTTGGTATAACGATAGAGTACTTGGTCTTACCAAACATTAGTGTCCTACGGAATTATAAAAATTGTTGATTTTTGAACATTTGCTTTTAGAAAATACTCTGAGTTAACGTGTTCGTTTGTTTTCAATTATGTGTAATGAATCAACCCACTCGGAATACTTTTAATCACTCATAAATAAATTAATTTTTTATTGATTAAGTCGATTATTTTTACATATCGGGAAGTTCATGTAACTTGCGTCAAACTGACTAGTTTCATTTATAAAGTTTACAGCATTATTTTCATATAAATATAAAAATATTCAATTTGAAAATATTACACACACATGTAAATATTCTGAAAAATTTAGAATATTTAGAATATAATAATATAATAAAAATGAAAAGTGTTTCATTACATTTATTCAATCCGTTAGAACGTGGGCGTAGCTAAACTAAATTCATATTAACGACGTCATATAAAGTCTTATCACTGACCATTAATGATCTATCCAAGAATTTTGGATTGGACACTCTCTATTGAAACAATATGCGACTTTTTGGCACATTACATATTGTGAAGAGGTAAATTGGTGTTAGTTTACTTATGTGTTGTCTTGTGTTTCGTAAAAACGTCTACTGGTTGTAAAAGTATATTCACAAATACACGCAAAAATTAAAGATTAAAGAGCTACAAATATTTGATAAAAAATCTTAAGTAAGTAATCTTAATTCGTAATTCTAAAATCTGTAATATGATCAATCTCACTTATTGTTATAGTGGTAAATAGTACATGTATGTGTATGTGTACCTTAAGCAACGAGAAAGGGCTTCTCAAACACATAGTATCCCAACGGAGTCTCCACCGCGATTCAGGCGATGCGTCATCATTACCGACGGTTTCCACTGTTCTCTTGCGTTAGTTTGGGGTCTACGGTCTACGCCTCATCTCCGGCTGGAAATTTAACCATTGAACATAGGAATTTAACCACGGCCTGACTGGTACATGGAAAGTTTTTGATTCATTATTGGAATTTGATATATTTATACAATTTTTAAAATTTTCTTGTTTAATGACAGAACATAAGTTTTGCAAACTATGTAGAGATTCTTTAGTGTCAATAACGCACTAAATCTTCTAATTTATTATTAACTTCCCGAAAGAGAAATTAATATTGTCATAAAAAAACGATTTCCTAATATTATGTTTTCTCGACGCTTCAAGTCATTCTGAATCATTTGAAACAAAATTTGGCAGAAGTATTTGTGTGTAAGTATGTTAGCTGATTTTTACCTTTTGTAGACGGTTTCTCAAAGCCTGAACCGATTTCAACAATTTAAAAGCTATTCCATGATAAGTTTTACATGTGTTGATTAGTTTTACACTGTGACTTCAATCACTGATATTAAATGTTCGTAAGAAATATATCTATTTAAAATCGTACGACTTGGTTTAAAAAAAGCAAAAAATTAATGTATGGAATAAACATTTGAAACTTTTAACAAAATCGCAACTACTATTAATTAAATTACTTTTTAATCTTATCAGGAAGGTTTTGCAACTTGTTGTTCAAAGCGAAGTGCTAATTACGCATACTTTTACGAGAATTAAAACATTGACATTCACAATATAAAGTAATATGAGAGCAATGTCCTGTAAGTATTTTTAACTTCCCGTAGCGTAAGTTATTGTAATCGAAATTGAAATTCGATCAAGGTTTCTGAACATTTCGGCATACCTTAGAAAAAACAAATATATGTGTGTGTAATTATGATTTTATGTATGAAAACAAAATCACAAACGTTTTTGGGTGCACGGATATAGTAATTCAAGAAACATTTGAATCTTACGTTATTAGTTCAAAGAGTGCAAAAAACAGAAATCGAGTTTTTGATAAAACAAGTTTCGAAGTATCAGATTCGAATGATTCGGAAAAAATGATGATTAGTTTTTGGTAAAAAAGTTCAGACGGAGCTAAATATGCATAAATGGCAGTTATTGAGAGAACGAAGCATGATTCAAAACAACCTTTTGCTTTGAAATTTTGCCTTGTTTTGAAAATTATTTCCAAATAATTTTCTTTGTATATCGAGAATAAATCGGATTTTGATTTTAATTTTAAATAATAGTTAAAGTTCTGAAGTTCACTTATAAAGTTCAAATAAATAATTTTTAACTTGCAATTCAATTTATATAACGCTTATAAATATCAGACAATGCTCTTCATTTCAAATCCGGTTGATTGAGCTTTATTTTTTTAGTATTCATGTAAACATATATAAATGTCGTTGTTCTATCTATTAATTCTTATATTTTGTCTATAAAATATGAATAATAAAAGATAAGAAAATTTAATATTCTTCGAATATTGCATTACGGTACGGAAAGTTGCAGCAATTTGCCTTAAGACACGATTTCGTATACTACTAGTTTTACATTTAGATTGATAAAATGTCATTATTATTAAGGTGACCATATAATGAATTTTATACAAGAAGAATTTTATAAGATCGAAAAATATAAGATATAATGTATTAATATTGTAGATAAAAAGGTATCACATATAAACAAAAAATAAAGTTCTTACTAAAAGTCCACAATAATGATTAACAAAAATGGTTTATATAAGAAACATTTTTTTTTTGTATGGCATTTGTTATTTTATAGACCCTTCCCCCTTGTACTAGATTTTCATAACTAAAAATTGCCGTGCCGGTTTTGACTTGAAAAAATATAGTTATATGTAAGTTGCGATATTGTAATTTATAATACTACAAACTCAATTTTATAAAAAAAATCTTATAGTATTTATTCATTTATTTATTTATTTATTTATTCATAAGCAAGCAGTAATCAATAATAATAGATATTATATCAGGCTTTTGTCAAGCTTATTCATAATTAATATTAAAAGGATAGTAATTTTATAATAATCATAGTAGTTGCACGAATTTCACTTCTGAAAAAAAAAGCATTCGAACATTAAATACAATGTTCATCATATTAAAGTCTATTTGACCACCAGTCAAGCTCAAAATTCTTGCTCAGAGTTGAAAGTTATACTCATTTAAAACCGTAAAAATTTTAAATTAATAAAATAGCAATAAAAAAAATAAAAAAAAATTAATAAATAAAAAATAAAAAATGTGGTTGTACAGGCGATCAAATGGTCAGACTGCATTGATAAAGGATAAGATTTATGCAAGAAAATAGTTATTGAAATCAAATTGAGAAAATTCAGTAATGTCATAAAAAGCGAATTCTTTAAAAAGTTTAACTAAGTACCCAATAGAATTAACCAATTTTAGAGTATAAACATATATAGCACCTACAATTTGACTTGGAATTCCAGTGTGTATGGTCAAATATTACTTACTAGTAGCGGAAGTCTTCCGACCGCGGAAATCCTTCCGAGTGGCGTGTCTTCCTCTTTAGACCACTCGCATATATCTTGGAGCGGAGTCCGTGTTGCGTTTGGCGTGCGGCTTCTCTTCGAGGGTGCAGTATATTAAATCCAAATACTGCTACCGAGTATTCTAACAATAATTTTAGTTCGCTTTTGCCACAAGCAGAAGCGAAGGAAAATATCAAATTGATTAAGAGCACAATAATGGTCTCTGCAAATATTTACAGCTTACAAGAATAAATACACACAAAAGATATTATTTTTTAAAGATTTAAATATTATTAAAAAAAAAGAATAGTAATAATTAGCACTAAGACATAATCATGATGATTATATTAAATATTTATTATGAATGAATAAATTTAAAAATTGTGAATAAATTAAATTTATTTTTACTTTTGTAGAATATTAACTATTTCAAATAAATTATATTTTATTCAATTAATTCAAATGCTTTGAAATTACTATTTAAATGCTACTACGTACAGCTAATTGTAAAAAAAAATTCACCCTCGATTCATTTTCATGCCCATTTATCAACTTTTTAACGCATTTAATGTGTTTTTTAAATTAATTTTCTTAAGTTTTAATAATTTTCTTTAATATTTACTTGTTTTATAGGATAGTTATGTTTGCGATTAATATGCTCATTGAGCCTGTATTATACAGTTTATATGAACAAATATTTTTATAGCTAAATCACTAACTTATAACATCGGTTTCATACTTTGTGAGCACTACATAATATTAGTAATATGTAATAATTGAGATAATAATACTTTCAGAAAAACAATTTGTCAAAGATTTCTAATTAATTAACATTTTTGAAGAAGAATGTTTTCGTCCAGAAATTCTATTTGCTAATTTTATGTCGTGACGTTTCAAGCCATTCTGAATCGAATGAGGATCTAATTTTACAAACTTTTAAAAATCATAGGAGTAAACTCGATAAGAAGAGGATTAACAATTGGGTTTACGAGACGATTGGCAATGGCGTTTCTTTAGAATTAGAATTTGCAAAAATCTCAATAAACTCAAGTTTATGAACTTGTGCATTACTAACAGAAATTAATTGATAATTATCTAAATAGATTTTTTATATCCTTGTCACCTAATGAGCAGTGCACGACACTTCTTTAGTACCCAAAACTTCTTCGTATAAAAAATTTTACCATTAATTCTAATGATTGAATAATGTCAAAAACTGCGTATATGATTTACAAAATCGTGTCAGTATTTTCTTATAGCATTTGCTTAATATTTCACAAAACAACTTAAGTTTTTGCAAAAATATTTTGCCGTTTTTAATGAAAGCTAACATGCCGATAAAATTCATGCACAGTCCTACAAAAGTTTGGTGAATTGCATAAATTCATTAAAATTTGAATTAATTTGTGCTTTTGGAACATATAAGCAGGTATGTTCTAAATATTCCAATCTGAATATCCATAGATTAGGTCAATTATTACACCTAGCAGGAAGTTTTTCCATCTTGAATTAAGGCAAAATGCTACTTACAACTAGTTATATTTTAAATCTTATAAATTTTGCCCTATTTTAATTCAAACTACTTTGGTAAATTTTTACTGTTACAGATATATTGGATATATTAGATGTATTAGTTATACAATTCACAATTTTCAAAAATAACAAAATGACCAATATATAAAATACAAATGAAGGAATGCCAAAATAATTTTGTGTCTTGATTTTATGAAACTTGATATTAAGTCTTCGTTTAGAACATCTTCAAAAGTTGAGGTTCTGTATATCCATTGATTCGCAGAAATTTTTAAAAAGTTTAAAAGCAGTATCAAAGACGAAGAAAAATATTTCACAGCTAAGAAATACTCAGTTATAGCCAAAAAATGCTGTATTTGTAAGACATTAATATAATTAGTAACAATATGTAGATATTTATAATATAGAGGGGATGGTATCACTGTATTTCTTGAAGTCAAAATCATGTATTTAAAAATCTCATAAAAACTGTTGGCTTTTACTAAATTAATCAAAACGTCGTGGAATTTATGATTGCTTAGTTGACGTATCTGTAAAGGTAATAAATTGAACAGTTGAATACCAAATCCATCAATTGAGTTAAAAGTATATTTAGGTCACCCACTCACTAATATTATATTACTATGAATTTTCAAATGGTTTTCTTCACTGTTGATCAATACGATTTTAATATTGAAAATAAATAATAAATTCCATTCGCGGTCAATTTAAATAAAATGCCACACAGTTTTCTAATTCACCACGTCTGAAGTAAGTGCGGAAATAAACTTTTATGCGTC
Source organism: Ctenocephalides felis (assembly GCF_003426905.1). Classification (NCBI taxonomy): domain Eukaryota; kingdom Metazoa; phylum Arthropoda; class Insecta; order Siphonaptera; family Pulicidae; genus Ctenocephalides; species Ctenocephalides felis. The sequence goes on from NW_020537758.1 coordinate 53,992,117, forward strand.
ACGTACGAAAACAACTTACCTTTATTCTCTCGCCCGTTGCCAAACAGCGTATTTAAACTTCGCGTTTTCATATGAAACCCTCAACAAACGTACAATAATCTAAACTTTTATACGAACTCGAAATATGTTTTTTTTAACGCGAGCCGCTTAACTTTTTCATTTTTTCCGATACATACAGTGTGATTGTATTTTAGCAACTTTTTCGCTTTCAACCTTTTCTAAAGATATCATTTCGCAGAGACAGGTATGATTGTGCGAGCGTTTCAACGGGGAGAGAATTTTAGGGTTGGCATAATAGGGAAAAAATCGATTTTGTATTGTAGATGGAATGTGAAGAGGAGGTTTTTGTGATATGTTGCATTCTCAAAGATATTATAGTTATTCTGTTTCTTATTGGAAAATATTTGGACCATAATATATATTATCTCAAAGAATAAATGTTTTCCCTAAAAAATGTGACCTGAAACATGTTATATCAATGCTATTTACTTCGATTTTATCATCAAAAATCGTTTCAATTTCTACCGTAGCTGGAATCAATCACTCACTAATAAGTGAACTTTGTATGGGTGCACATTCAATCTTCAACACAATATTTGTACCATACATAAGCTTAACAAAAAAAAAAACTTTTTTAAAAATATATAAAACGAGGTGCTAAAATAATTTACCTTTTTTACAATTGTCACCAGCCATTAAAACAGAATGCATTTGTATTATAAACAAGTACTGCGCCGATTAGATAGGGGATACATATCAAACTACCATATTTTTAAATTTTTGTCTGTCTGTCTGTCAGTACTGATTACTCTTCAATACCGCTGGACCGATTTTGACGAGATTTTTTCCGACATGTAGTTGAAGTAATAGGGCGCAAAGCAGATTACTTTTACTGGAAAATAACAAAAAAAAGTTTATTTCATTAGCTTATCTAACTGTACTTGCGATTGTCATGAAATTCAACAATTCACTTAATTTCTTTACTTAGTTTTATTATGTTATCTTAATTAGAAATATTTGAAAAAAATTATACTCTTTTATCTTAAAAATCTTGCGCTAGAACAGCTACATCAAACTACATTGTCACATTTTTAAGTGCTTTAAGTAATGATTATTACTAATTGTAAAATAAGTACATTTGTGATTAATAATAATCATATTTACATTGAAATTAATTATCGACAGGCTAATTCATTTAGTTAGTAACATTGATCAAATAAATATTTATGAATTGGATCTTTTATTTTTATATATACACTCATTACTTACTATTCAAAAAACTAAAAGCTTCATAAAGTCCAAAAGTGCTTGATAACATTCAATTTTATGCTAAATTCCACGCCAACCAAGTTGCAATTACAGCCAGTATCATATACAATCATTTATAATTGTTGTATACCGCCACTTAGTTATGGAATTTATTATTTTAAAACTTTCCTCCGATTAACTCAAGTTTTTGAGTTATAATTTAAACTTTGTAGCTTTGGACTGTATTAAACACAGATTTTTTGTGTATAATGTATTTGTTGCAGTTCTTATTACAATCACTGATGTATCACTAAGTTATAATGAAAGAAGGTATATTTATTTATTACTAATTAAACATGTTGTTAAGTGGACTTTACTTTTAGAAGTGAACAAGTAGTCCTATAAAACTCCCCGCTACCCCCTGTACCAAGAGTAGCAAACATCCTGTGTAAAAGCTCAATGCCATGAAGATTGTCACCTTCGTGGACAATATAATTAAACGAAAATATGTCTGAAAATTTGTATTACTAGAAAAAAGACTAATTTATAATGATGTTAAAACATAATGATGAATACTGTTAATGAATTGATGTCACGATAATAAGTTTTTTATTAATAGTAAATTAAAGTATTATTTTAAATGAGTATGTAGTAAGTACAACTATTAAATATAGTGACTGTTCCTAAATAATCCCTAAAATATTAGCTGTGAGCAAGTTAAGGTTTCTTCAGTCTAAAACTGTAATCGTCGACGAAAGATATAAAACTATGAAAGAGAGAGATACAATTTTTTTTTTAATTTATGAGCAAGCTGTAATTAGTAATAATAAATATTACTTCAGGCTCTTGCCATTCTTATTCCTAATAAGCATCTACATGTCTTAAGTAAATGAAGTTTATATTTAGCATTACTAAAGTTACTAGGTTCAAAGGTACCTTTTGGGTTGTGATGCAACTATGCAATATATATATATATATATATATATATATATATATATATATATATATATATATATATATATATATATAGATATATATATATATATATATATATATATATATATTTTTTGGCATTGCTTCCCCAATATGTATAGATTTCATTGACATCCTGTTCAACCTCTATAATACCAGTAATTTTTTGGCCTTAGCTATCGAATGAAACCAAGATTACACTTTTAAACAAATCTATTAAATAACTTGCAGAATTTATAAGTAAAGTTCCTTTGCTAATATTCTTTATTTTCATTTCATTATATTATGGGTATAAGAATTGGAAAAGCTATAGTTGGTAATATTCCATCTGGACCTGCCTTGTGGCACAATACAAAGCAACTGCATACTTAAGTATACCTAGGCTATCGCCCATGGGATACGTATGGCTTGTTCGAGACCCTTACTGGCTGAACCACAAGAAAATATCCAATTTTGGATCCCAAGAACCTGTACGTAGATTAAGGATAGGGATGGTGTATTTTAGCCTTGATAGTATTTCAGGCAACAATATTACTTGCCGCCACAATATTGCTAGGAATAGTAAGAATAATGTGATTGAATCAAATTACTTAATTACTAATCAGAATACTCGCATTTTTTATGGTTGAAAAGATTTATAGGCTTTATTATTGATGGGCAATAAGTTGAATAATCCATTAGTTCTATAAAAGAAAATTAGTGTACAATATCAAAGTTCTTCGTAGTTTGAGAAACAATGTCGTTCCCAAATTAGCTTGTGCCATATGTAATATTAGTACGTCTTACATGGACGCGTGATTTGATTATAGCGGTCGAGATAATGAGTGCGGATTCCGAGCCCTGTCCGGCGTGTGATGTGTCCCCCGAGGCGAGACTTTTCATCGTGCCAGTTAGGGTTGACAGCAAAATGCCGCGAAATGAGACAACCGCGATTACGACACCGAGCCTGGACTAAACTTGACGAGAAAAGCAACAAAACCACCCAGACGTGCAACGAGACACACGATGGCTGAGGGAGGTGGGTATTGTTCTCTGATAATAGTCTGAGAGTATATTGTTGATTCGTAATAAAATTTTCAATTATCATTTTCTTATATAAATATTAGCTATAGTAAATGTTTTGAGATACACGAAACTAGTGGTGCGGGGCATCGTGCCTTTTAAGGCAAATTGCTGGTACTTCCCGTACCGAAAATTATTTCTTTTAAAAAAGATTCAATTTTTTTAAACTTTGAAAAAATTAGATTTTTGGGAAATTTTAACTTTTGAAAAAAGACTTTTTGGATTTTTTTTATTTTGAAATATTCTGGAAATTTTGAACTTTTTTTTAAAGCAATTGTACCTTTAGCTTTTTGTACAATTTACATACAATACATAGAGACGAAAAATTGATGCGCGTAAGCGCCGCGTCGCCCTCTAACGGACAGACGATGTTACGTGAAATAGAAATGTAAACAAAATTTATACGTATTATTAAAATTTTCATAAAATATCTGATAATTTGATGTGCATTTGTGTAATGATCATTTTTTACCGCCAAATATCTTTTTTTTTACTTTTTCTTCTGTATCTCCAAAACCGCTAGACCTACCATACCAAAAAAATCATCAATTCTTTATTTAGTCAATACAAGTAACATGGTGTTCAAATCATTAAAATCTGGTACTCCGTTCTTTCAAAAATTGAATTTTGGGAGAACGGAGCTTCTCGCTTTTGGCACTTTTTACGTATCTTTGACTGGACCTGTCGCTACCAAATATAAATCATCAATAGGAATCGAATGTTTTTGAATCATTCAAATCGGTTAATTCGTGCGCCCGAAATCGTGAACGAACTAGTTGGTTTGGTATTTAGCCTTGAGGCAAGTTACATGAACTTCCCGATATGTGTAAATAATCGACTTAATCAAAAAAAAAATGTTTAAATAATATACTTTATCAAACCTACTTTAAAAAAAACGATAATAATTTTAGCAAAGTTTGACGAATTTTTAAAATTAAACTACTTGTCTTAAGGCCGTAATATTACAGTAAATTCTATAAGACCATGATGTATATCGCCAAAAAAAGTTTTATAAAAATCGGCTTAATTTTTTTTTCAACAGTTAATTACAAGAAAACGGCTCGGTAGATTTTCACCTAAAACTAATCAGTACCATTGCCAACTAATATCTTTCGAACAGTTTTTGATATTTTAAAATCGGTTCGGTAGGATGAGCTTGAATGTCGACGAAAATTTAACAATTTTTTTCAACAGTTAATTACAAGAAAACGGCTCGGTAGATTTTCACCTAAAATGAATCAGTACCATTCCCAACTAATATCTTTCGAACAGTTTTTGATTTTTTAAAATCGGTTCGGTAGGATGAGCTTGAATGTCGACGAAAAGTTTAACACTTTTTTTTCGAATTACAAAGAAACGGCTTGTCAGATCGTTGCACAAAACTGACAAACGATAGTCCTTACCGAAATACATCAAATTTCTAAATTTCTAAAATCGGTTCAGGCGTTTTTGAGAAAACGTCGATCAAAAGTCTAATTTTGACAAATGCCAAAAAGACCATACTGATTTTTGCAAACTTTGACGAATTTTTAAAGCTGAACCAGTTGTCGTAGGGCCGTAATATTTTAGTATGATCTAGAAGACTATGGTATCTACCGTCAAAAAAATAATCATAAAAATCGTCGAAATTTTTTTTTTAAAAACTTTATTACAAGGAAACGGCCCGGCCGATCTCTACCAAAAACTAATCAGCACGATTCCCAACCAATATCTTTCGAACAGTTTTTGAATTTTCGAAATCGATTCAGAATTGCGGGCTAAAACGTAGACGAAAATTTTTTCACTTTTCTGCAATTTATAAAGAAACGGCTTGGCCGATCGTCGTACAAAATTAACAAACAATAGTCCTCATCGAGATACATCGAATGGCTTTTAAATTTTTGAAATCGGCCCAGCCGTTTTCGAGAAAACGTCGATTTACGGCAAAAAATCTGTTCACATACACGCACACACACACATACACACACACATACACACACACACACACACACACATACTTTTTCCAAAGTTGGTCTCATTCGATTCAGAGTGGCTTGAAACGTCGAGAAAACATAAAATTAGCAATTCGGATTTTTTGATGAAAACATAAACTTCTCCTTCGGGAAGTTAAAAATTGTATTTAAACATGCACATCCATTTTTTCTAAGGCATGCCAAATTGTTCAAAAACCTTCAAAACGTGAAAGTATTCGTAAATTTTCAATTTCGATTATTTTGCGATTACTATAACATACCCTACGGGAAGTTAATAATATTCTCAGAACTTTTCTCAAACAACTATTAAACAAAAGTCTATACCATATGAAAATAGGTTTTAATAAAATAAGAAGCCAACAATCTTCTGTAAGCAAACATTTAAGAATTCACTGTTCACTAATAATAAAATAAAACTTTTGTTATGATTGTTTTCATTTACCAATACTGATAGTTTGTCATTATATAACATGAGATACATGAAATTACATAGGCTGGTATGGAAAGAATAGTAAGGTCGGTTTTGTTTTGATTCTGAGAAATTTTCACAACTTTCCTCTTATTAATTATATTAAATGACTTTTACAAAAAATGATTCAGGAGGTGAAATAGTGGATGCTGAACAAATATACGAATAAATTTTTAGTAAACATCGAGCAAACCTATTATACCACATATGTCTTTTTTGAAAAGTCTAATCTGATTTAAGACTGTCAATTTATTTGGAAAACAAAATTGTGTTGTTGATGAAGTAATAACAGTTAAATTGTTAGAAATTAACTTTCGAAAAAATGATCATTACACATATGCACCTCAAATGATCAGGTTTTTTATAGAGATTTTAATAAGTACAATATTTGTCTACATTTCTACGTGTTATAATGTTTAATATTTGCAAAATTTTCGACTTCGAATGAATTTCCAAGTTTTCAAGAAACTTCTAAATTTTTCAAACAAGTCAATTTTTTTAAAAATTTAAAAAAAATGTTAAAGTTTTTGAAAATATTAAATTACGGTACAGGAAGTTATAGCAATTTGGCTTGAGGCATGATGACTGTTGCCATGCACTAGTAGTTTTAATTAAATACTTCAGTTTTATTTATAGATATTTATTCGAGGCAAAAAGTAAATTAAGAAAATTTCCTTCAGAGTTCTTATTATTTTGTATTTATACCCCTTGCGTGTGTGTGAGGTGTTTGCCATCAGCTGACCGCATTACCGTCTGATGAATGGACTATACGACAATCGCATTGTGTCTGGGAACATTTAAACGTTATTACGACGAGAAATCTTCTGAATTGCTATTTATTCAAATGAAATGGTTTCAGACGTAACATGCTGATTTAGCATTATATCGTTCAATTTATCTATATGCACTGAAAATTTTACTATGTTATATATCAAGAGCTTTTGCATAACATAGATAGATGGATCTTTTATGTTTTCTTAGTTTAGTGCCTACAAAACTTGATTTTATAGTCAAATTGTTTTATCGCTTTCACCATTCTTTCGTCATATTAAATAAAATAGCTGTGGTAAGTTTAAAATTAAAGATTATAAAAATTTATTGGTAAGTGAAATCTTAGCGTTGAAAACTAAGTAGTTCAAAAAGACAAAGAATAAAAAATATGAGAATGTAGTAGAATTATTTAATCAATATTATGCCTGAAACCAAATAAAAAATGTATAAACAAATTGTTAAGAGATAGTTAGAAGAGTAGCTAAAATGTGTAATAAGTCAATATTAATTAATGATATACAAAAGCTCAATATTCTGATATTATTGCATTAATATCCAAATTAGATTTATTAGAAGTCTTAAAATTTTAAAAAAACATTGAATAGTTTAGCCAACACTGGCCTCATTATTAACCTTTTCCACCAGAGTGTTTTCCGCAGAAGTGACGCTCCTGTACAAGCCAGATGAAAGCCTAAGTATTTATAACACAACATATTTTCAGATTTTCAAACCATTGATAAAAATATATTTGAAATTAAGAATTACACTTCTGAAAAACAAAAAAACCACAATAACAAATTGAAATTCTTATTTATATAACTTTGTTAGAGTGTTGAATAATGAAGAAAAATTTGTCACACTGGGGTAGTCTAAACTTTATTTTACAGTCATTTAAAATTTGTCATAACTGGACGTTTATCAATTTGTGTTTCATAATTTTTTCGTGCAATTTTCGTGTTTTTTTTTTCAATTTATTTGTATGCACTTAAGATGGGTCAAATCAAGACTCGAAACAAATGTTTTCATAATAAAAACATTTTCCTTCAATAAAACTGTTTTTAATTACTGGATGCATGCCCAAGAACATATAAAGATATATATATATATATATATATATATATATATATTTATAAAACGTATTTTTTTAATTAATTTATTTATTTTCAGAAAAAAATCCAATTCTGAGAGCAGAGCTCCTTAAAAACACCCATTAAAGGAAAATCTACGCAATGTCCTGCAATATACAGAAATAAAAAAGTATAGATGTTGCTACCCAAAACAAGTGAAAAGTGCAAGGACAAAAAATGGTGATTGAAGAACGTAATTGGATTGTTCGGGTCGTTTTGTACACCAAAATAGTGTTTTGTTTTGCCTTAACATAATTGTGAAACGGTTCTCTGTGTATCTTGTTACTGGTAATAATTTTGATGATCTGAAGAATATCATTATAAAAAAAAACTAATTCAAAGTTTCATATTCATCGAATGATGAACAGCATTCTTAAAGAGACAAATATTCACTTGTGGTCAAATAATTTGCATGGTTTCAATTTGTAGTGATCGTTTTTTTTCCTAATTTTTATTGTTTATATAATTTTTAGTATTTATAGTTATCTAGTGCAGTGGTAGTGTTTTGTTCGCGTTTCCTGGTTCTTGTTCAGCTCTCTTCTGGAAATCACGAGGTAATGCCCAGATTTTATGAGCATAAATCAATTATTCATAATTTATTTAAAAATTATCAATATTTTCTCTATTTTTCAGACAACAAATTGGTAATCGCGATGTTCCAGAAGAATCGGTGGTTTTAAACAAAGGTTAGTGAATTTTCATTTCTAGGCATGATTTCTAAGGGTACGGTCACACGTCGCGTTGTGAATTCACAAAAATTGACTTTTATCGAATTCTTAAGATATTTTTGAGCTTCATCATTATTTATCGACGTTTATCAATATTTTTCGAATTTTGTTGACCCCATTCTTATTAATCAAGTGTTGCAGGTTTTTTTTTACAAATATTCTAATCTAGTATTTTTTACTAATTGGGAAATTACTGTAATTTGTCGATAAGCATATTTTTTTACACATAAATCAGTTAAAAAAGCTTAAGTAAAAACTCCTCGTTTGCAAACCATAATACTGATTTATTGATTAATTGTCTATTTATTGGTAATCACAAAAGGATATAAATTAAAACAGTTTTTTTAAATATTTTTGTTTTAAGTTATCAATTTTTTTTAAACAGTTTACTAGATTGTAGTTAAAAGATTGTCTGATAATTATATAATTGATATTTCTTTGTATATTTGTATAGGCAAAATTGTGACCGTACCCTCACTAATCTACAAATTCCTTTCAGCCTAATAAAAAAGACTTGCTAAAATATAAGTGAGTGTAGTACAAGCACTCAATAAAATATAAGTGAGTGTAGTACAAGTAATACAATTCGCGTAAATAAATTAATTATTAAAACAAAAGTGCAAATTAAATCAAATTTGTATAATTTCGCGTAAAATAAAATGTGTGTGTGTATGAAAAGGTTGACTCTGTGCAATTCTGCAAAGAAATGCTGACATTCATGCAGCTTGAGGTAAGAACCAGTAGATATATCAGATTTTATTTAACTTGTTATTGAAAAAATCAATCTCTTTAATTATTGAAATTGGTTGAACCGTGCTTTCGAAAACGTCGGCGTAAAATTGTATCCGTACATACATTCATACAACATACATACATTTTTTCTAAAGTTGAGATGACCTTGGAACGTCAAGATTTGCAAAAAAATTTTTTGATATTTTTGCGTATACTATAATTATCTGAACTGAAACCATATTATAAATTATTAATTAAGTATATTTTACAATAATATGATTCTTGATGGCTAAAGATCTATTCAAATTACTCTATAAATTATCATGGGACTTGATAACATGATTTTGTAGAAATTTTTATGTTTACATTGAATGTCAAAAGTGCTATATCACAAAAGCTATTTTGTTCATTCACATGCTTTATAATCAGACTTGTAGCTTCTATAAAATCATTTCGCATATATTGAAGTTTACTTATGTATTCTTGTTACTTCCCGTAGGGTAAGTAATAGTAATTGCAAAAAAATTGAATATGAAAATTTTGTATATCTTTACGTTTTAAAGGTTTCTGAACATTTTGGGGATATATTTATACATTTGGAGATATATTCATTCGGCACATGCAGATGGATTCATTCGGCATTCTCGCAAATGTAAGCATTCTTAAGTGATTTGTTTGATAAGGTATATAATATATAAGCAATGAAATATATATCATTTACAATTATTTATTGAAAAATATTTAAAATAATTGTTATTATTTATTGATCAATATTTGATTTTGGTGCGGAGAATGCCAACAATTTGCCTTAAGGCACTATGCCACGCACCACTAGTTTATATTTTCATCATTCACATTACATATAGATAAGTCTTTACACAAAAACTTCTGTTCTCCAAACCTGTGCCGATTCTCCTTCAATATATCATCTTGTTTACAGCAGTACAGAGTGTATTTCCAAAACTACCCGACGCTGGCAAATAATTTCTTTCGCATTCATCAAATATCGTAAGTTTTTTCGTATTCTCTTAAACTGGAGAGAAGAATGTTTCTCAGAGCTCCTTTCTCTAAGCACGTATGTATAAAGATAAAGGAAAACTTTTTATAACTCCGATCTGTCATTCCGTATGCCCCACGGCAAATACTTCGGGAGTGTCTGAGGAAGTATACTCCGCAGTTACATAAATAACTCTTCATACGACGATCATATATTCTGATATACAAGATGTAAGAACATATTCAGACGAATATCCGGTTGTTGGTAAATATTTACGCATTTTCTGAAATCGCATTTTTTTTTAATATTCATAGCTAGGTACCACGGACTTTTTATACTAAACCACAAGATCATACGATAATTATAAAAATAACAAATTTTAAGCAATTTACAAGTTTCAATGCAGGGTTTAAATGCATATATTTGTTTTAAACATATAAAAGAATAAATTGACACTAGAGATGATAAAAATCGTGTAAAGTGCTCAAATGCATTTTACCGTTGCGCAATTGGCTAGTTCATTTAGATTTAGATGATACTCAGTTTTGTACCTATGTGATCACAGCTTTTTTTTTAAAAAAAGGGACTTCAATTAAAAATTCAGTATTAAAGAAATTTGAATAATGAATATAATTAAACATACTATTGGGTTGTTCTTAAGTTTTGATAAATTACATCGAGTAATAGGTTTTTACCTATCTGTAAAAAACGTCTTTGTTATATGATTTGAAATGATATGGGGTGTTTGTTGAATTGGGTTGGGGTCCAAATGTTGGTTGATCCACACTCCAGATCAGTGGTAACTACAGTAGATCTTTTCTCCAATTGGGTGAGAAATCCTCCAACCCTTTCCTGGTGTCGTGGGCAGAGCTTATAGTTATAATATAAAACAACAACACTGGTAGAAATCTCCTCGGAACCGTGAGCCCTTTATGCTGGTATAGGCTGAAAGAGTCTCATACGCGAAGTCTAATAGAAACACTGAATTTAATTTGACTGTCACTTTATTTCAATCTTTAATAAACTTTCAAATCACAAACTGACATAAATTCGTGTTAAGACATACTCTCTTAAGACATCACTAGACTAGACTCTCTCCTAAGACATCACTAAATTTGATGGACAATTACTACTCTATTTATTCAGTATAGGACGTGACATATGTGCACTTCCGCATTCGTGCTCTGGCCTTGTACTTTGGTTATTTATTAAAACCGCACGTAATGCATTATTACACAATAGATTATACAGCAGAAGTATCAATAGTTTTTTTAATAAATGTATAATATGACAAATTATTCTGATTATTACTTCTCAAACATAAATAGAATAAATATGTTCCTAACCATTTTATTCCTAATCAGAAATATTAGATTAACTGATTTGAATAGAATTTATCAATCTGATTTTTTCAAATTAAAATATATTGAATTGAGCAGGGAATTAGTTTATACTAAATAAATGCGGAATTTTATTGATGACAGTACAATACTGTATTGGTTACAATATTAACTTCCAACGTTAGATTTAGGGTGGGGCGGGACAAAAATGTCAAGTAAAGTTTAAGTAATTATTCTGTCTAAATGAACTACATAATACATAACACGTATGAAACAAACAACTATCGTACTATGTTAAGTAAAATTTTCAGTTAATTCCTAATTGTAGATAGGTGTTTTATTTACTATTGTTTTACTGCTTGCTGTTTAATAACTCGATCACTATTTCACGGGCCGAAAAAAATTAGCTTTCTCTGTTTTTTTTTTAATTAATTTATTTGCAAGTTAACTACGTTGTTTGTATGGAACATAAACCGTCGTTCTGTTTCCATCTGATGAACTTTCTTATTATAATTATTTTAATAGTGAATTTTTTATTGATGCAGCAATTACGTACAAGGGCTTTTTTCACTTGAAAACATAATGCTGTAATATATATTTTCAATACCGATGTTGCTACTAGTTGATATAAGGCTGTGCGTGGCAGGTATAGAATCTGAGACCTCTACTTGAAATCACTTAGCTCCAACTAATCTACGGAGGAGCTCACAAATTTAAATATTTATACAAATATGTGTAGGTCAGTAACAAAAATCTGAAAGAAAAAATTCTATAGAATCTCAAACCTCTGATTGAAATCACATAGCTAGCTTTTGATAGCTAATCTACTACACTAATCTATGGTGAAACTCACAATATTAAATATTTATACAGATGTTTGTATAGCTTGCAAAAATGAATTTGAAATAAGAAATATTATTGTATCAGTCAGAAATAGAAACATGGATGAATAAATGCTTTTTATAATTTCTATTTGCTATTCTATTATGAAATCTATAGAAAACAGCAAATTAACTGTAATAAGTGTAAAATAAATATAAATGGCTTTATATAAATATAAAAGTGAATAAATCAACAAAACCCACAAGATGCATTTCTAGTGTTTTTTTTATCATACATTTTTTGCAAAATGTTTATTAGAACAGCTAACAAAAAATGAGATTCATTGTATTTCCAGTACTAAATAACCATTCACAATAAATATTACCAATATATTTCCAAAAATGATTTCAAAAATATTAATTAATAACTTTTCAATTAATACATTTTTAACGGGGCTTATTTATCCGCTTGGTAAATATATATTTTACAACTGTTTAATTTAACAGTAAAGCACTCAAAACAGAATTTGAAATAGATGTTTCATATAAATGTAAACCGTGATTAAATCAGCAAAAATATCATGTTGTATTTGTAGTGTGCGTAACTGAAAAAAATGCAATATTTCATTTGGTTCAGATCCATTCTCTGTGAAATGCTAACAATGCTTCATCCGATCAAAGCGTACAGAAATAGTCAGCGCAAAATTAATGGAATATTTGCGTACAGTCGTACAAAGAAATTTTTATGCGATTCCGGTGCATATGGTAAAAGGAACGAGAATTGCACATTTCATACCATTTATTCTGTCTGAAATAGCGTTAATTTCAAGCAGTTTTAGGCTATTTTTAATTATTAGATAAAAGCTGAAAACGCTAAATTTTTGTCAGGCTCAAACAAGTGCTAAAACACCAACCAATAAGCAATCAAAAATAAATTTAATACTTGTTATAACACACAATATTAATATTTATTGAATATTCACTACTTACTATTAGTGAGTTAATTAAATTAGTTATTGTTAACTTTCCGTAGGTATATGAAAATTTTTATATATCTTTACGTTTCAAAGATTTCTGAATATTTGGCATACCTTACAAAAAATGTATGTATGGGTGTGTGTATGTGTGTGCGGATACAAATTTTCGTCAACGTTTTCGGGAACACCCATCAACCGATTTGAATAATTCAAAAAAAAAATCGATTCGTATTGACAAGGAAACGTGCTGATTATTTTTTGGCAAAGGCAGATCTAGGCGTACTAAAGATACGGGGTAAAAAGTGTCAAAAACGGTAACTCAGTTTTTAAGAGAACGGAGCATCCGATTTTAATAATTCAAAAGACTTTACTTATATCTACAAGATGAAGAACTGATTAATTTTTTGGGAAGGCAGGTCCAGCGGTTATGGACTCTCAGTGAAAATAAGTTAAAAGAATGCCATTTGGCGGTCAAAAATGTTTATTGGACATATGTACATCAAATTATAAGATATTTTATAGATTTTGATAATGTGAACCCATTTTTTGTATTTTTTTTGGTTCCGTACCAAGATTTTTAATCAAGGTACGGAAAGTTCTAGCAATTTGGCTTAAGGCACGATGCCATGCACCTCACTAGTTTATTTATTATTCTCTACTTTCTGTCAGTTACATGTACTAAATGCGATTATGTTACTTATAGTTATCGAAATGGAAAATAACGCATTTGTCCTTTGTGTTGAGCTGTATTAGTTGCATTTTTGAGTGAAATATCCCATTCAGCATCCCAATATATAGTACAAGCTCAAAAGCATATGAGTATTCTTTCACTTTCACAACTAATTATACTTTAAAAGCCAAACAAAATACATCACATTACATAACACATATCAAGTATCCAACTATCGAAATATGTTCAGTAAATTTTCCAGTTATTGCCTAAATATAAAAAGATGTTTCTTTGCTACTTTTTCTAAAATTTTCCAACTGTTTTTTTTACCCCCAAGGGAGCAAACATTTTTAATGTTTTAGTTTTAATTATAAAGGATTTTCCGAAATAAGAGCTTTCTACATTATTTACTCAATGCTATGTGCAAATTTCTTTAACACATTTTTACAAAAATTTTACCTAAATAAAGAATTGGAATAACTATAAATTTAATTTACCTCTTGTAAAATTTATTTTTTACCTGAATATATTAATTCATTTACATTTTATAAACTATTGTCTTATTTCTCATATCTTTGCCAGTGTAAAGTTTTAGTTTAGTTGGTCTTTTACAATGATCATAATTTTGTCAAAGAACTAGTTTGCACTTCGAAGATTGTAATTTCCAAACGAGATATTTTTTTTCTAAATTTTTTCAGCACAGTTAAGTTCAATTCTATCACTCCGTTTTGGCTTGAAATCGAGGACTAGGACATTATGTATAATATTACGCATCTTTAATCTTAATTACATATAGTAATTTTAATAGAACCTTTTTTTTCTAAACAAATGAGAAAAAAATAAATTATGACATTATTTTTTCAAATTTCATCTTGTCATAAATAATCCTGAAACAAAATAAATTCAAGTTTTAAATATATTTTTATAATAGTTCAATGATTTTTTCAAATTAATATATTTGTGGATCAACTAAAATAACGTTTAAAAAATAAGCAATAATAAATAAAGTAGTATAAGTTTCGTGCAAATCTATCACACATATCGAGGTTAGTATGCAGACTCAAAGTTGTAATATTTAGATCAATCAGTAGGGTTCATATACTTTTATTATACAAAGGTTGTCCAAGTCGTACCACAGCTATAAGTGGTATTCTGGTTATATTTTTTCCAATAATTATGTAGTGCAACATTTGGTACAATTAGCTATTTTAGTTAAAATTTCTTACTAAGGTTTATATGTAATAATTTGTTGGTAATCATATTTGCTTAGTAGAATTTAAGATTATTTCAGAATTTTAATTTAAAATCGTAGCAAATTTCTTACTGGTACCAGTTTCATTTAGATCGTTTATGTGAGTTCATGATACATACAAAGAAATAATGGTTGTAATTTTCCGGAGATTTTGCTCAAATTGGAAAACACCAGTGATCAAGTGAGCGTAACCTATATCAACTTTATCTTCATGAACAGTTCCATCGTCATTCTTAGCACCCATAGACTTAATAATTTTATGTTAATTTTATAAAAACGTTCCACACCTTTTGACACAATTTTTTTATTTGTTTACAAATTTATATACGTTGTTATTCTAATAATAATGATGTTTGATTTAGAAACTTATAACTAGAGAAAAGTTGATCCTAGACTTGTTTCTTTGTGTTAGGTGGACTAATGCGCCATCTTCGTATTGAAAGCACATTTTTGAAAAACGTAAAAACATTATGAAAAATAAAACATTTAGTGATTGTTAATCAGGAGTCAACTATAATATTTTTGAGTTCAAGAATAAACACACAAACAAATAGAATTATATTGTAGATAGTATTTACTTTTAAGTTGCATAATACATAAAACTAGATCGGAACATTACATTTGATTATTAATAGATACTAGTTATTGATACTAGATATTGTGGTGTCCCTAATTTCTATTTTAACACGTTTATATCGAATTTATTTCTGATTTGCTACGAAATTGTCTTCTTTCAATAAAACTGGACTGCTTAAAATTTCTATTTCATCAAACACTTTAATTTACTAATTTATATTAATATAAAATCATTTCTAATTTCCCGTAGAGTAAGTTATATTTTCAAAAAAATTGAAAATGAAATTTTTTATATATTTTTACCTTTCAAAGGTTTTTGAAAATTTTGGTATACCTTAGAAAATGTGTGTTCGGATACAAATTTTTGTGGACGATTTTGAGAACACGGATCAAGCGATTTTAATAACTCACAAAAGTATGATTTTTATTGTAGTGGAGACGTGCTTATTAGTTGTTGGGAAAGGTAGGTCCCGCCGTTTCAAAGATACGGGTCAAAAAGCGCAAAGAATGGTAATTAAGTTTTTTCAATGGAGCATCCGAATTGAATGGTTCAATTTTTCAAAAATTTAAAAAAACATGTTATTTGTATTGACGTAATGAAGAATGATTTTTTGGAAAGGAGATCAACCGGTTTCGGAGACCTGATAAAAAAGTATAAAAAAGTTTTCAATTTTAATAATAGGTACAAATTTTATTTACATTTTTATAGGTTCCGTAATTTTTCAGTTTACAAAATTATTTAATTTTTTTTTAAAAAAATTTAATTTTCAGTTCGGGAAATTTATATTAATTTTAATATCACTTTAATTGAAAATAGATAACAAATATTTGTTTTTTGAATAATGGGAATATTTGTTCTTAGAAAAGCGGAAGCATTTATCGGAAAACTTTTTTGCTTCACGACAATTTCCAATTATGATAAGCGTGCTATTACATCTTCAATAATAATCAATCTATTTTTCTATTCATTATGCTTTTTTCATTTGAACATTGTCTTTTTAAAACAAGGCCACTGGCTGGAGTTGTCATCTTTATTTTATTCTCTATAGAGTATTCTAACAGCCACGAGTTTTTTCCGACTGCTTCAGCGCGCACTCATCTTTGGAAAACTTTTTTTATGAAAGCGTTTAAGTAATTAAATCTACGGTTTAATTAAAATTATGGAGTTGTTTGAATACGAAATGGATCATGAATATGAATGTATTGTAACTTTTATATCTGAAGGAACGTTATTTGATTAGAATGGACTGACTCTTTTCAAATACGGTGAATGGACAATTTATTGTAGAATTCATTTACCATCACGGCAAGAAATTTTTTATTGTAAAAAATGCTTAAAGGAATATAAGTCTATGCATATAAATAAAATAAAATTGTATGTTTGTATTAATAGAATAGACGTTTTTTTAATATAAATTGGGCATATAGACCAAATTAACATTTAAAAAAAATCTGTTTGCTTGTGGTAATCTTCGAAACGGCTGGACCGACTTGAATTTAACTTTAACATGCAGGTATCTGTTGTAATTAGTTAAATGGTTATTTTTTTTAATTTGATATAATGAAGTATTTTACTAGATTATATATAAACCAAATTCAGATAGTATGATAAATCAACATTGGACGTAAATCAAATGCCTCTTTAAGCAAACACGCAGATCTATTTACGACGTCTTAGTTGTGTTGATGCATTCTGTGAGTTATCACTTCTATGCAAACCTAAGAAGATTTATAGACCGAGATCCGGAAAATACCTGGAAAATACTTATTATAAATAAATTAAATATATATATATATATATATATATATATTGAACTGTTATTGTGGGGTTGTTGGTTACTAAACAATACGAGCTGTTCTGTTTACCATTGTCTTGACTTCAGTTGACCTCGTATTTCCTTCGGTATTTATAATTATATAATTTTTGTAATCGTGGTAATGTCATAAATTTTAATTTGTCTGTCTTCTTATGATGAGTTGACGACGATACCAACTTTTTGCTGCTCGGACTTCGTAAATTTGCAAATTCTTTATTGAACTAAATCTTAACTACTTCTTATATACTAAATAATTGTACATGAAACGTGATTCCAAAATCTAACAGCAAGGTCGGAAGAACTTCGGATAACCTTCAAATAGCACGTAGTGCTCTAACACAAACAATAATAACAAATTAAATTTGTGATTACAAAATAATATATATATATATATATATATATATATATATATATATATATATATATTGAACAGCTATCAGAATTTAAGTTTTATAAACTTATTAGACTTTATAATACGTCTGTTTCACAGGTTGCTAAATCTAAACAGTTGCCTCATTTCTGGGTGTTAAATATTATTATTATAATTCCTATAATATAGCGAGGGCTATTTTTACTCGAAGCGGGTACGAACCTGGGACATCTGATTTAGATCCAGACGCTCTAGCCCCTTACTCACAAATGAGGACAAATCCAATTTGAGCAAATCCTTTTGAAAATTATACCTAACCATATTTTTTTTATATTTAACAAAAAAATCCATAAAACACTCCTTATTAAACTAGAACAATAAAGAGTTTAACACAGGTACAATTAAAGTTGCATTTTTCAGAAGGTTGAAATTCTTGTCATTACCTTAACAAATACTACCATTTAAACATATCTTGACGATTGCCGAATAAGTAATATAACTAAACCATAGTAAAAAAAGTCAAAACCATACTATTACCATAGAAGACGCACAACTTGTCCAAAATATTAGTAGAAATTTGCCAACTCTCTTACTTTTACTTTTACTTCTATGTCGCATAGTCGGGCAGCCTCCAAATTGTAAATGGTTAGTCAATCGAATAATTTTTTTAGTATCCAATATAATTTGTAAGTGTTAGACAAAACTTAGCCGGGGTATGGCTGAGGTACGACTTGAGTAACATTACCTTATTGAACATGGTATATTATATATTTTAATAAATCTCATTAATAGAATAATATATATGAAATGATTTTTGCGTTTTAAAAATTTGCTTATTTCTAGAATGGACTTGCAAAATAAATAAAATTAATAATCAAACTTACGTCATGATATTTATCATATTTTTTTATTTTCCAAACTATTCTAATTTATTTATTTATTAATAAATAGGTTTACTTTGGATTTTATAATATCTGCCTAAATTATTACCAAAATTAGTAGTTAGTAGATTTGCTATAGGATCCTGCACAATATTGTAATCCTGCCAACGCAATCATTCTCCTTATGGCAGCACAAATTCGCACATTTGTACAGAGTCACAACGCTCTGATCAGACCTAGATTGGTACACAAATATACATGGTAGCTTCATGTCGTGTACAAACAATTCAGATGTTCGTAATATCATCGAATAATCTGAACATTGTACTAATAACATACAGATATGGCATAGTTCGTATTCTGATTTTGTTATGCATCAAACCGAATGCATTACACGATTACTCTATCATGATGGTAATTGAAATATGAAACAATACACTGCCGTGCCTGAGCTGGTGGCAAGCTAATGTTAATGCAGATTTTGATTATCAAATATTTGAATTCAGTAATGATAAATAAATCATTCAATATCTATATTCGGAGGAGTAAAATTTTGAAATATGATGCGTTAATGCGTTTGCAAGTCCATAATAAAACATTGTACAATTTCAAGCCTTCAATATTTATTCATCAGGGCTAGATTATCTGCAAAATCTTCTTTCATTTCTTTCTTAAGGGGGTTGTTCGTTTTTTTTCTACAAAAAATGCAAGGTATGTGTTTTTGTTTTTTCTCAAAATGTATTTATCGTGGAGCTCGTTGTTTGCGTTTTTTCAACAAAAATTACAAAGTCATAGAATATTACGAAATTTTCTTTTTTTTTCGCTGTCATTTTTTAACCAGGGCGGAGGGGCGGGTCGCTAAATGCGGCCTTGCAAAATCGGTCTCTTTTTCGGCGCCACAGATAAATCCGTTGCGCATCGCCTAAAACAAAAAAAAGAAACTACGTTGAAGAAGAAGTTTGAATCCAGTCCCCCTACCAAAATGAAAGAAAAAAAGCAAGAAGGAAAAAGGCAGCTATTTAAAAAAAAGTGTTAAAAAAGGCATTTTTTGGGGGGCGAGAAGCTTCGCAAAATTTTTTTACGTAATGTTATCAGTTTATTTGAGGTAGGGGGACTAGGTATTGCAGTGGTGAACAAATTTAAAAAAAATGCAAGTCAATCCGACTTGTATTTTTTTTTTAATTTGTGGCACCGCATTAAAAAAAGCCAATTTGAGAAAAACGTATTTAAAGTTTTTAATATAATTTACTAAATACACCATTTAATTTAATGTACTAAATACACCATGGTGTTCAAAGATGCTGACACATTAAAAAGGTCATGTACATGAGGTATTATAATGAAAAAGATAGCAGCTGGCATACAATAGCTCGCGGAGCTTCGTCAAAAAACTAGATATTGAGATGATTTTTTTTTAAATAATTTTAAGGTGTTTACTTTCATGATATCAAAAAATCTCAAAATCTAAAAAAAATAAATAAAACCGAACAACCCCCTTAAATAATCTGGCTAACTGGCGTGTATTTGTGAAGAACTGGATGTTGAACAATTTGTAACTTTTAAATTGGGCTGCAATTCGTATTTTAGTATGAAATTATAATAACGTGACTACTATTACTTCTATTCAGACTATTATAATGATTAAACCTTACTTTTTACGAATTTAATATTTTATACAAATTTTGATCTAGGGTGAATATTTTTTCAATATATATTTACTCTTAATTCTAGTTAATATGGGCGATGTGAACCCAATTGTCTTAGACAATGGTACAGGATTCTGCAGGGCTGGTTTTGCAGGCAGTGAACAACCTTTCATCTCTGGTCGCTGCGCCGTGGGCCATTCATTCGGAA
>NW_020537758.1:54012853-54128261 GCF_003426905.1 Ctenocephalides felis
GGAAGATATTAATTGGAAATTATTTTTAATGACAGCGAAATCTTTATTTTAAACATAAACAGTGAAAGATTTTATATAATTAAGTATTGAAATCTTATATAACTGAGTATTTATAATTCTTGTTGATAAGGTCGATTATTTACACGTATCGGAAAATTCATTCAACTTTCCTTAAGGCAAAATGCTACTTAATTATTTGTGTAATTTTTTCCTCGTTTTATTATTATGCTAAAACTATCAAGTGTTTTACTATAATAAAATTCGTATAAAATTTGAAAACATTTAGCGGAAATTATCAAGACCCTTTGTACGTTTTCTTTAAAGAACATACTAAGAAGTCGTAGAATTTTGAAAATTTTAAAATCATTGTTTACAAATAGTCTTAATTCTGTAAAACTCTGAATTAGGGTAATTGTGTTTTATATTTCACTCGTGGTCCTAAAACTAGAAATGTTATTTATTGTTACGATTCTAAAGGTTATTTTCTTGATAATTAAAATCAATATAGTCACTCTGCGTTGACTTGACGTTGAATTCTGGGACACGCTATATACTACATCAAAGGTTTTAAGTAAAAGCAGATTAGTATATTTGACCAAAGAATTTGTGTTTTCATTGCACTTCAGTTAATTCAAATTGTGTTTAAAGTAAAACATTCGGATTGAAAATAATTTATAAATAGATACAGAATGTTGGAGCTACATTAGATTATTTTTAGTTAATTAACATATTACTACAGATTATGATAAAAAAAGGGTAGAGGATACTAATACTAATACTTAGTTTTCATGAACAATGTCAAGTGAAATTATCACTTTTCAAACATTAAATTCTGAATTATATATTATGTGATTATTGATATTTCTTTACACGAAGTGGGATCATAAAATAACACCTGGTTTAGAAACTCTTGTACATAGCCAAAAGTATAAATAAGTAGCCGAGCACTTTGCACCTGTTCTTATTACTGCCAATGTGTTTTTAAAGAAAACTGTTTTTCCATTAGCATTATTTTCATGAAATAGTTTTTAAAGACACGTTTGAGAGTATGTGCACCTGGTGACTAGTTTTAAAAGAATAAATTGAGAAATATTCATAAATATTTTATAATTTATAATATATAACTCACAGCATAAATAAATGCAAAAATACAAGTTATGCACTGTTAAATAGAAAACAAACTCAGTTCTTTAATGATAAACCGATATTTACATTGAAACATGGCTTATGATTTGAGAATAAGCAAAGTCACTTTAAAGATGTAAGTCTATTATAATTGATATATTTTTCCAAGTTTATTATAAATATGTAACAATTTTGAAGTTATTCAAAATGAACTATATTCAAATTTGTGAAAGCCAAGTTTATCATACTAACACCAAGCGCCATAAATTCAAATAATTTATAGAACAAATTATAATTCATTTTATATGTAAAGACCATCGTGAATATTTGTAATTATTCGATTCGTATATAATTAATTGTTGAATAAATTAACTCAGAATTCATTCTCTTTAGATACATATGTCTATTGATGCGTAACATATCAAATACCATTCTAGTTTAATTTACAATTAGTCTGTAATTTAAGTAATTCTGTGTAATAAATTGACAATCGAAAACATAACTAATGAGAGGTATGAACGTAATGATATCATTAATTAAATTAGAATAATTAGTTTCATGAGATAACAGTGATTGGTTTGCGCAGTTTACACATGTGATAGGCGATTACTATAGTTATGTAGTACAACTATTTTTATAAATATAAATCTTGTAAAAATATATTTATTTATCTCACTACTATTTTTAATTTGTCCGATTTTTTTGGGTAAAGCACAATAAAATTAAATTAAAAATAATAATCGGAAATTTATTGCAAAATGATTTAGTATTTGAGATTGATTGCAAGTTTTTATATATAAAATGATATAGATAGGTTGAATAATATAGTGCGCTGTTTAAAGATTCGTGGGTAAAAAAATACACCACTGATCTCAATAACCAGTCGAGTTTTTTTAAAAACAATATTTGAAAGTAGAGTGAAGAAGATGAATAACCAGCCATCACCACGTTGCTGTCGGGAGAAAAACGACAATATTTGAAAAACCATAACAAAAGTATTTTTTTCGTTACTTGTACACGCCATTTAATTATTTTTAAATATTCATTGTTAATTTTAAGTTCGATTCAACAGTTATTTTCATATAACCTCTATGAAAGTTTACATATGGGTGGGATAAAAAGAACAAAGGTGTACAAAATAGAAAATAGCAAATAAAAAAAAATGAAGTTAAAAAATCTCTTTTTTTTACAAGAGTTAAATTAAATAAATATTTATTCTAACTCTGCTGATGAGTATTTTTGACAAAATACCATTTCAAGATTAATTGTGTTAGCTCAGCAGAAAATGCTCATAAAATTTATATTTTGCATTGTTTGAATAATGTAGCTATTATTTTGTAAAATTTCTTTGAAATTAAAATAAGACATTGAACCTGTTTGCCTGCTGGCTGTCCCAATTTATCCCGTATATGAAGTAAAAAGGACCAGTTTATACATTTTTTAAAACTGGCAAAAAACAGGTTTCTACACGTTTCACACCACGCAAATATCTGGGTGTTTTATTGAACATCAGATAAGATAGTTGCTGGACATGTGCTATATACAATGTAATTGCTCAAAGTCAAACTGGAACTTTGTGCTCGCCCTACCTCATCTTATTTAATATGATAATTTAAAAAGCAGTTAATAGCAAAAATTTAGGTATTGTCATTTTATCTTCTATATATATATAAAAATTAGTCGGGATTTTCTTTCTGCTTTGATTACTCCAGAATGCACGAACCGATTTCGACAATTTTGCATTCTTTGGAAAGGTCTCGATCTCCGCAAGGTTTATAGCTAAGAAAATCAGTGGTGCATGGGCAATGCAAAATGCCTTAATGCAAATTGCTGGAACTTCACGCACCGCAATTAAAAATTTGAGTAATGACATTATTGAGAATTATCAGAATTATGCTTGGTAAAGTCAACGAACAATTCTTGCCGCAAAGTATAATGATGTACACGCACTGAATTTCACCATTCAATCAAAAATTGCTGGCGATTTAGTTTGACTTCAAACGATTGCAATTTCCAGTTCGCCATGACAATTAACGTTCGCAATGACAATTAACAAGTCGCAAGGCCAATCGCTTAGTGTTTGCGGGATAAATTAAAAATAAATTATTTAGAAAATCATTGTATTTCACATGGGCAGTTATACGTTGCCTGTTCACGAGCTTGAAAACCATCCGCTTTGTTTGTGTTAACGTCAGACCAAAGAACAAAAAATGTGGTTTACCAAAGATTACTTCCATGAAACGGATAATTTGCGGATTCACTTTTATCTACTTAGAGAAGTTCAACTAAAAAACACTTCATTTTTGTAATCGAAATAAATTCACTACTGTTGTGCAATAAAATCAAATTTTTTCTTTTCAAATATAAAACAAACAAAAAAAAATCTTTATCTTTCTAACGAAACCATCTGGTGGCGAAACGGAGTTCGTCGGGTTTGCTAGTTGTTTTATAAATTGGAACATCATCTCTAGTAGATAATAATCTCAAGTGCTGGACACATTTTCTAATCTTGTTATTTGTAGAAAATCGTATCACTTTTATATTTTTATTCATTTCGATTTGTTTGATTACAAATCCTTTTTCTTGTTTCGGTTGATCATTCGTTTCACTACGAGCTCAATTTTTGAACATATCAGAAAATCATCTATGCACTTTTTTGTGGTCCAATAATGAAATCTCCAATTTCTTCTAGAGTTTAAGTTACCAACGAATTACCATTAAAATTCAATGATGTGGGTAATATCTAGCAATGCTAGCCATACTTTCCAGATATATACTTACACTTTTTTAGCTGATAATTTACTTTTCAAACTTCTGCTTCCAGAAATCGTGTACATTTTCTTCTAGGTTATTTTCATCTTCTAACGTAAAACATCATATCTTTGCAGTTTATTTAGAATTCCTCTAATGGCGTCACGGAAGAGTCACATGTCAATCCTTTTTATTGACAATAATATAGAATATAGTTTCTTCTACTCCCAGTCTTTGCATAAGTCATTTTATATTTTCCATGACTTTCCAGCACCATATTTTCAAAATCTTTATGTAGTTTTTGTTAGCCTTCTTTAGGTTCATTGTTTTGTCCTTACTGCAATAATATAGTTTTTTTTTTCGGGTTCTCCTGCTAATCGAGAATCAAGTTGCTCGTAAGTAGCAACTAATGTGTATACGTGTTGATCTAAAAATTTCAAAATCACTGATGATGACGTAGAATTTTACGTCGAAATGTATGAAAAAATAAAGATGTTTTAAAATTGTTCACTCTATTTGATATTTGATGTCACGCCCTCCAACAAATTAATCTTTAATATATATATATATATATATATATATATATATATATATATATATATATATTAAATGTTATTAAATATTTCAGTAAGTGTCACATGTTTTTAGTACTGAGTCAAGCATTACAAGGGATAGTTGGTGTTTTTTGTATATCAAAATTAAATGTAATTTAAATAAAATATAGTATCTGTGGTAAAAAACAATATCATACTTGATTTTCCCACACAACATAATTGCTTCAATAAGTTAGTTTATAATTTTCATAATCTCATACGATATATTAATTGCATTTTGGCAGTTATAATTTCTAAAGTACATTTTTCTTATTAATAATTTAATAAACATTATTCTTTAGGTTCATATCTTAGGAAAATTAATTGGTGAAATCTAGTTCATATGATCAACTTGCTAAATTCTAAATTATGTTTTTCATAAGTAGAAATATTTTTTGTATTGTTGAATAATTTAGTAATATAAAGCAAAATACGACATGCATAAGTTTAAAGAAGTAAAGTATATGCAATTTTGGACTTATTGAGTTATTTATGAAACTGAATTACATAATTTCATCAGCCAAACATATACTGTTGACTGTAGCATACATTAATTTCTGGCACATCTCAACTGCTTTTTGGCAATAATAATGAAGACATTACATGTTTTTTTGTATACTATATTCCAATACTATCTAGGCTCATAATTTCAGCTAGATTCAAATTTCATGTGAATTGATATGTCTAGCAGATGACAGTTCAAATGTTTTCAGTGTCAAACAATGATAAGTGTTTTTTTGTATTTTTTACATTTATTCCTACAATATTACTGTTGTGAAAATTTTTGAAATTTTCTTACAAACTCTAAAAAAATTTATCAAAATGCGAATAACCGTTTAAGAGAAGTATCAAATCATACACCCGTACAGAAGAATTTTATAGGAGATATATATCGAAGAATATTCAATTCTGAATCTATAATCCTGGACGATCCTGGTGCATTGATTATATCGCATAGTACGATGAGATTCGACAAAGCTCTGGCCAGCCGCACCGCTTTTAGCTCGGTCAGCCAGACGAACCGGCGACTGTCAGCCCGTCACATTCTCTGTCCATTAAACGTATCCAATTACGCGCGACACACACAATAGTGCACGACTGTGTGAGCACAAAATGTGTTATAAGAAGAACTATTTCGAAATAGATTTATCTATTTATTCAAAAACAATGATTAGGTAAGCACAAATTATCAAAATATTTGATCTAATTCAAGAAAAAGATGTCACTAAAGTCAGATGGATCACTGGGTCAGATATGAGTAGTAGGCAAATTCTCGGATAAAACAGTAGTTGCAGGTGTTGGTAGTCTCTAAACTTTCAAAAAAGTTAGCCTTTTGGCATAAATTGAAGAGTAGCACTAATTTCCGAAAATTAGTAATGCTCCTTGGTTCATAAGCTATAAAACCTCATCACACGACGATCTCAAAATAAAGAATTTTTAAAAATTGAAACATTATCCAAATTCAATGCAACTCAGCTTCTTGAAACACCAATTTCAAGAGGACTGAAAAAGAAGCTTCCAAAAGCTTGAAGACTTTTAGCACTACCACAACTTGAATAAACAGAATTAACTATAGATACAGTAAAATTTATCACAATAATTTGGATGTGTGTTTGAAAGTGTGTGTATATTTGAAGTTGCTTACATTGATAGCATAAAAAGCCAGTTATCAGAAAATGTAAAATATTTTAATACTTTTTAAAAAGCTCTAATGTAAGAACAGAATATTTCAGATACACATATAAAACATAGGAGAAGCTCCTATGTTCTACGAATTTAAAAATTTATTTTTATCTTTTGATGTTTTCACAATTTATTAAAATAAATTAATTTCTGAAATTTTATGTGGATATTTTTACTATAGTAGAAACTCATAGCATGGTAATCTTTTCTTAAATTTTTATCCAACCGAAGGAAAAGTTTGTTTTCATCAAAAAATCCGATTCGTTAATTTGACGTTTCAAGCTATTCTGAATCGAATGAGACCAAATTTGTAAAAAGGGTGTGTGTGTATGTGTATGTGAACAGAGTTTTTGCCGTAAATCGACGATTTCTCAAAAACGGCTAGACCGATTTCAAAAATTTAAAAACCATTCGATGTATCTCGACGAAGACTAGCGTTACGAGGCAATCAGCCAAGCCTTTTCTTTGTAATTCGCAGAAAAGTGATTTTTTTTTACTTTTCTAAAAAAACGTTTTAGCCCGCAATTCTGAATCTATTTTGAAAAACTGTTCGAAAAATATTTGTTGAAAATCGTGTTGATTAGTTTTTGATAAAGATTCTTGTAATAAAGTGTGAAAAAATTTTTTTCGACGAATTTCCTGATTTGTTTGACGGTAGATATCATAGTCTCCAAGATCATAATAAAATATTATGGCTCTACGACAAGTCGTTTAATTTTAAAAATTCGTCAAAAGTTTGCAAAAATTAGTATCGTTTCTTTGGCGTTTGTCAAAATTAGTCCTTTCATCGACGTTTGCTCAGAAACGACTAAACCGATTTTAGAAATTTAAAAGCCATTTGATGTACTTCGATGCGGATTATCGTTTCTCAGTTTTGTTCGACGATCAGCCGAGCCGTTTCTTTGTAATTTTGGAAAAAAGTGTTGAACTTTTTGTCCACATTTAAGCTAATACTACCGAATCGATTTTAAAAAATCAAAAACTGTTCGAAAGATATTAGTTCGGAATGATACTGATTAGTTTTTAGATAAAAATATTCCGAGCCGTTTTTTGTAATTAATTATTGAAAAAAAAAAATTAGCCGATTTTTATGGAACTTTTTTTGGCAATATATCATGGTCTTATAAAACTTACTTAATTTTAAAAATTCATCGAAGTTTGAGAAAATGAGTAGTTTTTTTGACGTTGGTTAAAATTAAAATTACACGATTTAATTTGTATAATGATAGAGTACTTGGTCATAATGAACATACTAAACTGAAGTCCTACGGAAACTGGTTCAATTATAAAAATTGTTGATTTTTAAAAATTTGCTTTCAATTAAGTGTAATAAATCCACTCGGAATACTTTTAATCACTCATAATGCAATTGATGTTTTATTGATTAAGTCGATTATTTACACATATCGGGAAGTTCTTGTAACTTGCCTCAAGACAAAATACCAATACCAACTAGTTCTTACATAGTATTATAAACAAAATAATATTAAAAACTACAGGTCTATACATATATAAACGCATAGTTTACAATAACAAAATTTTGAATATAAAAACTATTACGCAGGAATTATATTTACAGTATCTGTCTTAAATGAGATCGACATTAAATAAAGAATGTAACTATTAATTTTTATTTTCTAACCTCTTCTAAATTAAAAATAAAATGGTTACCCCTTTTTGTCCCCTGACTGTTCCCATAGGCGGACCAAGTAATATATTTTTGAAAAATAGTATAAAAAAATCATACAATGATTAATGAATAATAGAAATTTTTCTAAACATAGTTATTTAATTCTATGCAGTTGGTTTGATTTTGACAGCATAATTACTGAAAGTCGAATTGGACCTTTCTGCCCCGCACTACCCTAATTATTATTGTCAATCTATCGAATATTGGATAAACATTTGGCTTCAAAAATAACGCTTTCGATAACTTAAATTCAAAATTATATGAATGTCACTATAAAACGTAATTGAAAAACTTTACTTGAAACTATTATTGAAAGGATTGTATAGTACGACATGATTGCGTTCTAACGATATTTTATTGAGTACTCTGAGATAATACGTAATACAGATACAGCATACTTTTCTGTTCATTTAATATCACTAACCTAACTATTGAAAAAGTTTTTATTAATATCGTTCTATCACAACTTTAATGTAAAATAATCAAAGTTTTATTGTATCCGACGGAAGCTCTTTGCCATAAAAAGTTCACAATTCGAGGGTAAATAAAATGAACATTTAATTTACGTATCATCTAGGATTTCGCTCATTTTATGACTATCGGAAATAAAAATAAAGGATTAAGTTTTTTTAATAAGAAAGCATTAACTTTTGTGTAAATAAATGCACGATTATATTTTCACTTCAAGGGTCTAAGTAATTTTCCACTATATTCTGATCATTTCAACCAATTACAAACTTTGAATATCGCTCCTTTTTTCACGAAAATTAATTCTCCGAGACATGTACAACTTTCGTTTTATCGTCGCAAACTTTATTTGCACTGTACTTAAAAGTAACATAAAAAGTTCACAATAATTTGAAAAAATAAAAAGAGCAGAGACAAAACTCGAGATTATGTCAGATGCTCATATTCTCATGGTAGCACTTATGTTTTAAATCTTAAAATTTTGCCCTGCAAAATATAAACCAAGTTTTTTAAGTAGGTATTGTAAAAGTCAATTCAGTGAATTTTTCACTCTAATTCTTTATTGTCAACGTTATAAAAATGATTTATGTACAGTATGTATAATTGTTGATTATGAGAAATGTCGTCTGCAGTTAATTTTGAGGATAATTTTCATAAATTAATAGAATAAAGAAGATACGCAAGTAGTTTTTAAATAATTGTAGACTATATAGATGGGTCAATGGTAAATTGGAACTCTATTGAAAGTTGTCAAATTAAATTAGAACAGTGCAAAATAATATTGAAAAATTTAACTCTAAAAAAAACTCAAGCAAGTAATTGTTTGCAAAATGATTTGTTATTCAAGATTTGTGGCATATTTTTAAATACTAAATATTAACGTGTTTGGAATATCGGATGTAATAAATTTTATGAGTATCCTACTAGGATCCTAGTTTAAAAGAGCACTGAAATTATAGTTTAAAATATGTAGAAAATGATAATTAAAACTAGTTAGTATTGGTATTTTGCCTTGAGGCAAGTTACATGAACTTCCCGATGTGTATAAATAATCGACTTAATCAATAAAAAATGAATTAATTTATGAGTGATTAAAAGTATTCCGAGTAGATTTATTACACATAATTGAAAACGAACGATCACGTTAAAATTCGGAGTATTTTCTAAAAGCAAATTCTCACGAATCAATAATTTTTGTAATTAAACCAGTTTCCGTAGGACTTCAATGGTTCAGTATGTTCATTAAGACCAAGAACTCTATCGTTATACCAAGTAAATCGTCTAATTTTAATTTAACAAAAAACGTCAAAAAAAATTACTAATTTTGTCAAACTTTGATGAATTTTTTAAATGAATATTTTAACTACTTGTCGTAAGGCCGTAATATTTCAGTAAGTTCTATAAGACATGATATATATGGCCAAAAAAAGTTCGATAAAAATCGTTTTTTTCCACAGTTAATTACAAGAAAACTGCTCGGTAGATTTTCACCTGAAACTAATCAGTGTCATTCCCAACTAATATTCTTCAAAAAGTTTTTGATTTTTTAAAATATAAATAAATCAATTCGGTAGTATGAGCTTAAATGTGGACAAAAAGTCACATTCTTCCAAATCACAAAAACGGCTCAGCCGATCGCTGCACCAAACTGAGAAAAGATAATCCACATAAAAATACATCGATTGGCTCTTAAATTTTTGAAATCGGTCAATTAGTTTGAGGAAACGTCGAATTACGGCAAAAAAAATTTGTTCACATACACACACTTTTTCCAAATTTGGTCTCATTCGATTCAGAATGGCTTAAAACGTCGAGAAAACAAAATCAGCGAATCGGATTTTTTTATGAAAACAAACTTCTTTGGGAAGCTAAAAAACAGACGTACTATATATGAAAACTTTTTATTAACTTCCCGTAGGGTAAGTTATTGTAATGGGCCGAAAATCGGAATTGAAAATTTTTACATTTCTCGACGTTTTGAAGGTTTCTGAACGTTTTGGCATACCTCAGAAAAAATGGATGTGTGTGTGTGTGTGTGTGTTGTGTGTGTATGTGTGGATACAAATTTCCAGTCACGTTTTAGGGCGCACGGATCAACCGATTTGAATGGTTCAAAAAACATTCGATTCCTATTGATAGGGAAAAGAGCTGATTAGTTTTTGGCAAAGGCAGGTCCAGCCGTTTTGGAGATACGGAGCAAAGAGTGCAGAAAATAGAAATCGAATTTTTGAGCGAACGGAGTATCCGATTTGAATGATCTAAAAAACATTCAATTAGTAATGATTGGGAGAAGTGTTTATTAGTTTTGGCAATGGCAGGCCCAGCCATTTCGAAGATACGGAGCTAAATATATAAAAAATGGCAGTTTTTGAGAGAACTAAGCGTCCGATTTAAATGATTCAAAAAACTTTCTGCTTGTCTTAACAAATTAATTGATTTTGGAAAAAAAATTTTTTTCCTTTTTTTTTTTTTTTTTTTTTTTTTAGTTAGTATTTTGTATATCGAAAATATTTCAGATTTTTAATTCTGACTATAGTTCTAATATACTTTACAAATAATTTCAACTCTGCAATTCGGTTTATATAATTCTTATAAATATTACACAATGTTACAATATTTATAATAATCTATTTGAAAACATTCAGTATTCCTCGAACATTTCGTTACGGTGCGGGAAGTTCCAGCAATTTGCCTTAAGGCACGATGCCATAATTGCCTCAAGACAGAATTCCACTTACAGCTAGTTTTAGTTCCATTTTAAATTCTGAAACGCCACGATTTCATACGAAAGTGTAATGATAGTTTTACAATAATTTAATTACAATTATAATTTTTCATTTTAGTTCCACGTCCAAAAAGCTTGCATATTATTACATAAGGTACTAATCGTGTGAAAAGGTGTTAGTACTTTTAAAATATAAAATAATTTCTATCTAAATTTTCTATGCTCTGAAAAAAAGACGATCTTAGCTGCTGTTTTATGAAAAGTTGGATAATGCAAATAAGGTACTGTGCTCTTCGCATAAGTAAATTATATTAAAATAAAATTTAATTTAATTATTCAGCGAGGTAGTTAATTTGCGAAAATTAATAATGTGCAGACATAAACTAAGCAAAATCATACGTCAATATATTTTGCCAATCATATGCTCCAAAAATGCACCCTTACATTAGACAATATGAAACCCATACCAAGAGAAGTCAATCCCATGTGAGTATTATATTTCGACAATCTTCATCAATTATTAATTGATAATTTTAGTTTAGATATTAAGCCCAAAGTCAAATATAATATAAAAAACCAATTCAATGTAGTAAATTCAATGTAGTAATAAACCAGGTCACCCAAACATATATTTAAAAGAGTAAACCGACAATATACCGCACGAAGATTGAAAAAAAAATGGCCATACGATCTTAAATAAAATGTCAATAATAAAGAGCAAGAGAGATATATCATAGGAGATAATCTTTTAAATGCATTAACACCAACATCATATTGTCTTAAAAAATGTATCTTATTTTGATTGACAATAAAACTATGACAAAAAAATATTCCGCCTTGGACCCTAATTTATTATAATATTATATACGAGTTTTGGCTTGCTGGTATATCCTTACAATTAACTAGTATTACTAATTTACTAGTATGTCACAAAATTTGGACGCATATTACAGAAATCTATATTGAACACCAATAATTACTTATAATAAGTTGTTTTTCAAAATTGAGCCAACTTACGTAATCAAGTTAATTATTTTCATTGTGTACCAGATGGGCCAGAATTAATTCGGCACGCACTATAGAGTTAAGAAAGTAACGGTTCGAAAGACAACTGACACTCATACCAAAACAGAACAAATTCAACGTGAACAGTGCGCCGAGTAACTTTTTAATTCCTCTTTGAATCTTTTAAAGGTTCTAACGGAAGGGGCGGAATTTCAAATTTGCTGTTTAGTTCTGGAACAGCTCGCCTGGGATAGCCACTGTAACGCCTTGCCAGATTCGGAACAGAGACGTATGAGATAGATTTAGAAAATTAACTTGAACTAATTATAAGATAATATAGTTGTAATTACCTAACTATTGAAAAAGTTTTTATTAATATCGTTCTATCACAACTTTAATGTAAAATCTTCAAAGTTTTATTGTATCCGACGGAAGCTCTTCGCCAAAAAAGGTTCACAATTCGACGGTAAATAAAATTTAATTTACGTATCATCTAGGATTTCGCGCATTTTATGACTATTGGGAATAAAAATAAAGAATTAAGTTTTTTAATAATAAAGCATTAACTTTTGTGTAAATAAATGCACGATTATACTTTCACTTCAAGGGTCGAAGGAATTTTCCACTATATTCTGATCATAATTATAGAACTATATTTTAGTTGTGGTATATTTTAGTCAACATGATTTATATAATAAATCAAGTTCTGCAATTTATTAGCACAGATTTATGGTATAAAAAACAAGAGTAATTTTAATATTGTTTTAAAAATATATGTCGAATATAAGTATAATCCTTTCGACAAATTGTGAATGTTCGTATAAAGATCATTTAGTATAAAGATTCATAAAACAGAAAATAGTTTCGGAAGCAAATGTTAAACTAGTGGGGTGCTTCAAGGTAATTAGCTGGAAATCCCAATACCATATTATTTGGATTAATGTAAATGAATTAAAATTAATTGAAATTATTTAAAAGCTTTAATTCTTTAACATTTTGTTTTTTTTTTTCAAAGCGATTGCGAGTTTCAGAAAATTCAACAGCCAAAGGATTAGATAGACAAAAGATCATTAATACTCTAACAAAATAAGGACATTAATCAGTAAAAAGAATAAAATGGCAATATACTAAATAAATTATGTTATATTACAATTTTAATATATTATAATTGATCTTTTTTAATAGGTATCTATAGGTATCATAATTTTTGCAGTCTACAAGCGGTATATTATTAACTTCCCGAAGGAGAAAGTAATGTTTTCACCAAAAAATCCAATTTGCAAATTTTATGTTTTCGACGTTTGAAGCTATTCTGAATCGAATGAGACCAAATTTGGAAAATTTATTTCTGTGTGTGTATATGTGTAAGTGCATATGTGAGCCGATTTTTGACCTTTGATCAATGTTTTCTCAAAAACGGCTGGACCGGTTTCAAAAATTGCGAAGTCATTCGAACTAAGTACATTTGATCCAATAAGTTGTATCAAATAGTAATTGCTCACTGGCGTAAATACTATATAATATATAATCATATGTGAATAATGTTAATCAAAACAATTCATAGAATGTTTTTATGTTCTGATAATTATTAATAAAAGGAGAAAAAAAATCGAACTAAGTAACATGAAGACTAGAATCAGTTTAGCAATTAGCAAAAAAGAAAAATTATTTGTCGACGATTTATCTCACCATAAAAGTTCGAAAAATATTGGATTAAAAGGGTAGGTTTCTTGTAATTAATTTGATTTTTATTTCGATTTTTATAAAACTTTTTATGGCGATAATTATCAATATTAAGGCCCTGCGATGAGTCATTTAATTTTAAAAATTCATCAAAATTTAAAAAATGTGATAAGCATATCTCTGTCTTTTATGATGTGATAATTCAAAACTTGGATTCCACAAATTTTTAAAACCATTGCAATTAACTCGATAAGGAGGAGCCGCGATTAGGTTGGTGAGACAATTGGCTAAGCCATTAGAAATGGCAAAAATGTAAGTAAGCAGTCTACAAAACTTCTCAAGTTGTATAAAAAATGTTACCATTAGTTTATATTACCATACAAGCACATGTCTGTGCACTAATGGCTGGACCTGCCAAAAACTAATCTCCATATCAATAGGAATCAAATGATTTTTAAACCATTCAAATCGGTTGATCAGTGCGCCCGAAAACGTGGACGAAAAAAGACGGACATACAAAACACACATTCATTTTTTCTTAGGTTTATGTCAAAATGTTCAGAAACTTCTAGAACGTGAATTATTACACATATAGGAATTTACCTATAGGAAAGTTTTTGCAACTTGCTTAAAGCAAAATGCTACTCCCAACTAGTTTTTTTTTCATCAAGCCCTTAGTGATATTAAAGTTAGTAACCTGAAAGGGTGGATCTGCCTTTGGCGCTCTGGGCCAGCAGGGTGTTTTATAACGTTATTTGTCAGCAGAGTTCAAGTATGAAATAAAGCAACGGCACGCGCCGGGCCCAACTACACCATTACGTTGATAAGCAGCCTCGCTACATATTCTCTTGCAAAAATATTACTGCCTCAGACGGAATATAAATGCAGTTTTGCAGAGAAAACTAGAATTAAATTTTTAAGCGAGTTTTTTGCGATTCAAATAGTTATCTTAATGTATGTGGAAAACCTAGTCGAATTAATAAATTGACAATAATATAAAACAAAACAGGAGAACAGCAGGCTCAATTTAGAAATAGATTGCATAAGTCAAATCTACTTGTGTCATAGTCAGAATATAAAAATGCAATTTACAGAGAAAATTAAAATTTAGTAAATTTATTAAAAAAAAATGCAAATTATTCATCGACAATGAATCAAATATATGTAAGAAAGAGATAGCGCTGATAAGGAATTATTGAAAATTGTTAATAAAAAGTAAGACAATCGACTAGAAAGTAATTTGACCCATACTTTAGTTCGAATGCTTTAGTGAGATTCATATTGCATTTCCAAATTCAATATAAATGCGATAATACAAGATGCATGATAATACCTTATATCTTCAATTGATTATTTTAGCATTTATTATTATATAGGACAACTATTTTTTTTCAGAAAATCCAAGACCAAGTTGGAAAATCCAAAGTTTGATGTATTTAAATGTGCTGCCTATTTCGATAAATTACCTTTTACTATCTATTGAGTTGAGCATCAAAATTCCTCGTCTATAAAACTTCCGGCTTTCATTAGTAAATAAATGTATCATATACAATTTGACATCATCATCATAATTCTCAAACATTTTACCGTTCAAAGAACTGCCTAGAGATTGAATAAACTAGTGGTTTATGGCATCGTGCCTCGAGGCAAATTTCTGGAATTTCGCGTACCGTAACGAAATGTTCGAGGAATATTAAATAACGTTCTCTAATATATATAAAAATCGTATGAAATAAATGACAAAGTTAAAATTATTTATTCAAAGTATATAAGTGAGCTTTAGAACTATAACCAAAATAAAATTAAAATCTGAATCATTTTCGATATACAAAAAAAAAATTTAAAAAATTTAAAAAAAGAACTGGAAAAATAATTGGTTTGCCAACACAAGCAGAATGTTGGGTGCAGAATTGGTTTGATTCTATTTTCTGCATTCTTTGCACCATATCTCTGTCTGTCTATCTAGACCTGCTTTTGCCAAAAACTAATCAGCCCATCTCCCTATCAGTAGGAATCGAATTTTGAATATGCCCGAAATCGTCCACGAAAAATTGTCTCTACACACACAACACACACAACGCTCTTTTTCTGAAGTATGCACAAAATGTTCAGAAACTTCTGAGAACCTGTGAGAATATTTTAATTTTTAAGTTTTGGCCGATTACTATGATACCCTATGGAAAGTTAAAATGTAATCAGATAGTATAAGGTCAGGACTGTATGTTGCATGTGGCTAAAACATCTCAACCAACTTCACTAATTTTAATCGAATGGCCAAAAGTAAATGTGGCCTTGCGTCATCATGCGTCAATTCGGGCCGCTTTCCTTTACTGCATCATTCAATATTGTTACTTGTTCAATCATTAAGACATAATTCGTTTGTGTAATAAGAGGACAAAGTAGATAGTTTCTTGACTAAACTGTTACAATACCTTATCATGATGTTATTGTCTTTTGATGTTACTTTAGCTATCTCCTCAGATTTGCTTAACAAACTTTTCCACTTGGTACGGTTGTAAACGACTTGGCTATTGCCAGTTATCGGTCGCTTCAAAAATGCATGATTTTTAAAGTGTTTCTTTGGCAAATGCATAGCATTTGCAATACTTTCGGATTGCAAGAAACCCAATTTTCGAGTTTTTGAATTTAAAAAAATGGTTTTAGTTGATACATGAAACTACTTTGGAATCTCACGCGTAATTGTAATTGACCACTATAATCGATTATTGTTCTTATTAAGTCATCAGCTTCAACTGAACGACCATAACGCGGTTATTAACTCAGTGAAAAATCACCAGAACAAAATTTAGCAAACCAATTCTGACAATGCTTTTTTAAAGCTTCGTCACTATAAACGATACATAACTGTTGATGAGCTTAAGATACAGTATTACCTTTGCGGAAATGAAAAAGAAAATGTGATCAAAATATTTTCTTTTATCTTTCAACGTCAACTGCAAAGATCTTTTTTTTTACTAATGGTCAACTAAATTGCCTAGTACCCAATATCAAAGTATGTTTCACAATTGAACTAACAAAAAATTAACTTGAAGGCGTTCAAGAATTAAAGCGATTATTACTTAGTTGCCACTTGCGATCCATTAAAGCGATTATTACTTAGCATGAAAAAAAAACCTAATCAATAATGTTGCAAATTTAAGTAACAACGAATAATAGAAATATGCTTTAGAATTTTGATAATTTACGAAAACCCGCAATATTCACCATTTAGAAAGATAGTCAGTAATCTCATTCCTGGTGCATGTACATTCGTCTACTACACAATTATATCAAAATATCCAGTTTCATTTGAACCTAATATGCAGGCCATAAATCTCGTTGCTAATTACACAACATAAACTTCCCGAGTTCCTGACTTCATCTGATCAATGTCACTCACTAGAACCTCATTAGAACGTCCGAAACTTCCAGCATGCAACTGTAATAACACGGAGATGGCGCGATATTCCTAACTAAATGCAGTGATTGTTAAACAAACGTAAAATTATACATACGAATACCTAAATAAAAAACGTAAAATTATACATATGAATACCTAAATACATGACAATGGATAATGTGAAATATATATGCACAAGAGCAAACTATGTCACGATATTTACTTATTAGAAGGACTAATTATATTTTTATAACATGGGATAAAAATGTTTTTGACTTAAATAAACTTTGTATTCTTTACGCTAAAAAGTTAGTGTAAAAATACAGATAGATTATATTTTATGCAAGCAAAATTTATTGAGTTTTATGAGCAGTCGTGCTTACTTCTAAAACTATATGGCTTTATAAATGGCAATTCAAACATTATCATACTGTAATACAATTTTGGTAATGCCAATTAATTATTTTGATAAACTCAAATTGTTTATGAAAATATTTATTTAAAAAGCTAAGTTATTTATACCGCGAAATTTAAATGTATTAAAATCCAAATGCGATGATTTATAAATAATTGTGAAACCAAGCATAAAATAATAAAATGCATTACAAAATTCGAAGTATACAAATTCGATTTTTGAGAAATTTTAAATTTTTGAAAAAATTGACCTTTTTGAAAAAAATGTTTTTTTAGTTAGAAATATTTTGGAAATTTTGAACTCTTTTTCAAAGCAATCGTACTGGTTTAGCTGCATAGAGACGGAATATCGAAGCGCATAGGCGCGTAGGCGCCTCGTCGCGGTCTAACGGACAAACGATGTAACGAAACACATAGAAATTTAAACAAAATTGATACACATTATTAAAATCTCCATAAAATATCTGATAATTTGATGTGCATATGTCTAATGATCATTTTTTATATCAAAATGACATTTTTTTACTTTTTTACTAGATCTCCGAAACCGCTAGACCTGCCTTCCCAAAAATTTGATAAGTTCTTCATCTTGTCAAATCAAGTAAAATGTTTTTTGAGTTCTTTTAAAAACAGAGTTAACGTTTTTGACACTTTTTGCCCCGTATCTTCAAAACGGCTAGACCTGCATATGCCAGAAACTAATCAGCACGTCTCCTTATTAAATGGAATCGAATGTTTTTTGAATAATTGAAATCGGTTGAACCGTGTACCCGAAATCGTCGACCAAAATTTGTATCTGCACACACACACATATCCATTTTTTCTAAGGTACATAAACTCAAATAATACTATTAATTTCTTTCAAATTACTTTTATCAAGTATATGATGGCTGACTGAAATAAGATTGAGTCCTAAATCATAGAATTTATAATATATTGTAAGGTCTATGTCATAAATATATCAATTCTGAATCAGATGTTTAGATTCTATAACTGATAAATGAGTTGCATTTGCACCTGGTAGTTCTATATAATTTTACTATCCTTAATACTGTAATATCATTCTTGAAGTATAAAATTAGCAAAAAAATTAAGTAAAATCGGTATCCAAATCAACTTTATTATTTTTTGTAAGTTATCAACAATCTGCATTCTTCATCTTCCCGATCTTTTTAGTCATATTTGACTTTCTACGTCATGTAGAAAGCACTATTTTTGCAGAATGGGTCCGATACAATTTTTTTCCTTACAATGAACGTGCCCAATAGAGATCTTTCTTCGCCCACTTTTCTTAAGATTTCTTCATTTGTTACCTTATCTAGAACTCCACTTTATTTTCTCCATTTGTCTCCAGCACCATATTTCAAAACTCTAATGATAGCTTTTGTCGGCCTTTCTTAAAGTCACAATCTCTGATCCGTACAGAGTTATGCTCCATACATATACATTTAACTAGCCTTTTTTGCAAGTCCAAACCCAGTCTGTCAGCAACTTTCCCTTTTTGTGAAAACCATATCTTAAAGCTCAGAATGCTTGTCCTGATCTTTCCCGTGTAGTACCCGTTTCTGGTCAAAATGCTTCCGAAGTACTTGAAGTGATCCACGTTTTCAAGTTCTCGATTACCTACCGTTAACTTCAGAGACTCATCTTGTTTTATATTGCCTACGCACAGCCATGTTCTATACTTAAACTCTAACGTACTGAGTGATTATTATTAATTACTATACTAACTGAGCATAGTATAACGGAGTATCGGAATATACTACGCGGATAACAACTTATACTAACTGATAACTGATAATGATAACGACGGAGGACGGAGAACGGAGGGAATAGCCTTTAATTAACAATAATGCATCTGACCTTTGCTGGAACGGGTTCTCCTCTCCTGGCACAACACACACACCACTATACACAAAGCGGGTCCAGCGCCTGGCGCGTGGACCCACTGACCTCCTCAGAGGATGATACAATTCTTAATGCTCACATTTCAACCCCAGACTGGACCTTATATTGGCATCCCTAGTAGGCGTAGGTGGGGGTGTCCCATTGCACTGGTGGTTATGCAACCCTTTTAACGACAATACCTATTGTTACAATATATTTGTCGATATTTATCCCTATTCCGAATCGTATACCCACTTCGACGATTTAGCGACTATTTTTGGCATTCACTTATATATTTTTCTTTCCAGTAACAACAATAAATGCTAAGTGCTTTGTTCATAAATAATTTCTTTAATTTAAACCAGATTATTTCTTTTTAGCAATTGATTATGGAAAATTGAAACATTATCACTAGCATGTAGTACTTGAACACTTTCGACTCGGAATTTATTTTTGTATCGGATTTTTCCAAAATGTGGTTATATTGCTTTTAAATATAGTTATTATGATAATAAAATAGAAAATTTTGCAAATTAAAAAAAATTGCACTCAAAACCATGCTATATTGTTAAAAAAATCATTTCTTCACAGACCTTTATTAGAATTATGGGGATCATGAGCTAATAAATTATTTTAGTTATTTATAAATTTAATAAATCAATCAATAAATGAATGTAATAGTAAATTAATTTTTAAAAAATAAAAAGAAATTAAATGTAAGTTTAGTTTGCAACGAGTCGTCGCCGACACGATTTGCCGCCGGAGCGGCGGCATCCGAGCGCAACGGTAAAATGACTACGACGCCGGAGCGGCGGCATCCGAGTCGAAGCGGTTAAAATAATTAACTTCCCGTAGGGTAAGTTATAGTGATCGCAAAAAAATCAAAAATTAAATTTTTTATATATGTTTACGTTTTTAAGGTTTCCGAATATTTTGCCATACCTTAGAAAAAAACGGGTGTATGTGTATGTATTTGCATAGCGGATACAAATTTTAGTCAGCAATTCCGGGAACACCGATCAACCGGTTTCAATAATTCAAAAAACGAAAATTTGATTCGTATTGATAAGTAGAAATGCTGATTAGTTATGGAGCAAAAAGTGCAAAAAATGGCAGGTTCTGAGAGAACAAATTGGCCGATTTGAATGTTTCAAAAAACATTCGATCCGTATTGATGTGGAGAAGTACTGATTAGTTTTTGGTATAGGCAGGTCCAGTCGTTTCGAAAATACAGAGCAAAAAGTGCAGAAATTCCGATTAGATCCTAGGCATCCGCTCATAGCGTTGCGCGTGAGCATGTCGTTACAGCTGAGTTGGTTGCGCGTCACCGCAATTTTTTTTGCGTTAGTATGCTACGTCTGTAATATTTTTAACTTCCCGTAGGGTAAGTTATAGTAATCGCAAAAAAATCGAAAATGAAAATTTTTATATATCTTTACGTTTCAGAGGTTTCTGAACATTTTGGCATACCTTAGAAAAAATGGATGTATGTGTGTGTGGGTGTGTGTGTGTGTGTATGTGTGTGTGTGTGTGTGTGTATGTATGTATGTGTGTGTATGTATGTGCGGATACAAATTTTCGTCGACGATTTCGGGAACACGGGTCAACCGATTTGAATAATTCAAAAAACATTCGATTCGTATTGATAAGGAGACGTGCTGATTAGTTTTTGGCGAAGGCAGGTCTAGCCGTTCCGAAGATACGGGGCAAAAAGTGCCGAAAACGGTAACTCAGTTTTTGAGAGAACGGAGCGTCCGATTTGAATAATTCAAAAAACATTTCACTTGTATTGACAAGGTTAAGAATCGATAAAATTTTCATGAAGGTAGCTCTAGCGGTTTCGGAGATATGGAGAAAAAAGTAAAAAAATAAGCCATTTGGCGGTCAAAAATGATCATTAGACATATGCTCATCAAATTATCAGATATTTTATAGAGATTTTAACAATAAGTATACGTTTTGTTAACATTCCTATGGGTTCCGTACCAATGCTTATGCGTTAGACAGCGACGCGGCGCTTACGCGCTTTATATTTTGCCCCTATGCAGTTAAAGCAGTACGATTGCTTTGAAAAAACAGTTCAGATCTTCCACAATATGTCAAAATAAAAAAAAAATTTTTTTCAAAAAAAAAAACAAAAAAAAAATTAAAAAAAAATTTTTTTTTAAAAAATTTTTTTTCAAAAAAAAGTAATTTTTTGTCCAATTTATAGTTTCTTAAAAATCGTATTTTTTCGAAGTAATTTTTTTTAAAAAATGTCAATCGTTTTTAAAAAAATAATAATTTTTGGTACGGGAAGTTCCAGCAATTTGCCTTAAGGCACGATGCCTTAATTGCCTTAAGACAGAATTCCACTTACAGCTAGTTTTTTAATTAATTTAATACTTTTTGTGTTTGTATAGTTGATACTACATGAACTATTTGAAAGTTTTAACTCAGCGCATATATGTCCCTAACGAAAAATTGATATGCACTTCAAATAAAATATGTTCCTTCAAAACAAAAAAATCGCTTAATTAGATTTTGTTTATATTATAAACTTCATTCAAACATATATAAACATCATCGTCTAATCTAATAAGTTTTCACATTTTGTCCACAATAAACAAATAATGAAAATTCTAGTTTTAATATTTATTCATAGAGACTTTCATTCTTTGAATGTTTAATTACGGTACGGGAAGTTCCTGCAATTTGCCTTAAGATACGATGCCATGCGCCCCACTAGTTTTGCTATCATTGGCAGTTGACCATCATTTTTTGCATATAATATTTCAATAAAGCAAAATTGAGAGGCATGACCAAAAGTATAGCTTCAATTATAATTTCCTCGTCTTTGCCATTTTGCTTAATTCGTGTAATTTGCTAGTTTCATATAATTTCACTATCTATGTTATATTCAGAAACACTGACGTCTATTTACCATGGATTATGGCTAAGGAAACGAATGTACAGTTATAAGCGCAGAGCTCTCGCAAGCTGTTCTGGACTTGTGTGTAATCCATTAATAAAACGGCTAAACGTCAACGTCACAGCGCAAAGCGCAATCCAATGAACTCGAATCTGCGCTCCAAGTTAATAGCAATTATTGCAGTTTGCTGCCAGCAAAAGGACGAACTTTACATTCCGACAATCATTTTACTTCTACGATAATCTAATAAATTGTCCTTATTAACAGAGAACTAGTGGCGCATGGCATCGAGCTTTATAGGCAAATTGCTGGAACTATCCGTACCGAAAATTGAAACTTAAATAAATAGATTTTTGAGAATTTTGTAACTTTTTATACTTTGAAACTTTTTGAAATTTTTTATTCGCAAAAAAATCTGATGTGAAAATAGTTGCATATATTTAGGTTCCAGAGGTTTCTAAATAGTTTGGCATACATTAGAAACATGTATAGGGTGGCCCATTTAAAAATTGGAATTTATCGATAGCAACTTGCCACATCGTGCGGAATTCGAAGTTGCGATATATGGAAAAAAAAAACTAAGAATTTTCAGACCTTTCGAACGATGTGTAATACTTTATATGTTTTCTTTACAGAAATATCTAAACCGTAAGATCACTAGATCACTAGGACCAGAAGATGAAATGATTAGTTAATAAAAACTATAAAAATGGTGATTCAGTTCTGATGGTTTTGAAATGAGAAAATGAAGAACTGATTAAAATTTTGGGAAGGCAGGACCAGATTCAATACAAAAAGTTCAAAATGGCATTTAGTGTCAAAAATAATATGCACATTAAATTTGATACATTGTAGAGATTTTAAAAATAAATACAAATACTTTTTGATTAGATTTCTAAAATCGCAGGACCTGCCTTTCCAAAAATTTAATTTATTGCCTCGTATTTACGAAACTGCTGGACCTGCCTTTGCCAGAAACTAATCAACACGTCTCCCTATCATTACGATTTTTGAATGCTTTTTAAATTATTCTCTTTATTAAATATATTATTTTCAAATGCTGCCAAAAAACTAGCTTTGGTTTGAGCATGCAGCCAAACGACGTTCATCTAAATGCAAAATTTAATTTACTAATTTAATATTTTTAGACATTTGAAAGATTAGTTTTTAAAAAGATATACGTTAAAATATTTGAATGAATGATGAAGCGAAATTGCAAGTTGAAAGAGCATTCGTTTTTAATAAAACTGGTTTATTTATAGCTAAAATCCTCAAGGTTGTTTCTCTGCAAAATGCTACCAGATATGATTTCAATATGATTTCAAATCAAGACAAATTTGACTCGATTTGAAAAGCCTTTCAAAATATCTCGATAATAACCTCGTGTTGATTGGTTTTCGACGACAGTCATGCAAACCCTTCGAAAATTCCTTAAATTTTAAACAGTCATCAAAACGTATTTATAATGTGAATTTGACCAAATTTTATCGTAGTATCAAAATCTCAATTGTTATCGATTAAAATGATTGTAAAAACACAATGGCAAGTTCATGTAATTTGCTTAAA
The DNA here is from genome assembly GCF_003426905.1 of Ctenocephalides felis. Lineage (NCBI taxonomy): Eukaryota > Metazoa > Arthropoda > Insecta > Siphonaptera > Pulicidae > Ctenocephalides > Ctenocephalides felis. Next base: position 54,036,755 of record NW_020537758.1, read on the forward strand.
GAGAAAATGCTACTGTAATACAACGATGATCTTATAATCCTCATAAATTTTTCATTTTCAAATTTAATTATCGGCTGCACAATCACAACTGCATATTCCAACGAAAATAAAACATGTATCAATTACCCTGCTATTCACGGGCCATAAAATATTTTATGATTTTCCAACACGGTTTATTATCAATAAAATATTATACTATATCATAAAACTCAATTGACTATATCATCTGCGAACAGTTATCTCATAAGTTAATATAAATACACAAGATTTTTGAAAATTGTAAAACTAATTTTGACATTGAATGCAGAATTTTAAATTATATTATAGAGAATATAATAAATAATAAATAAGGAATAAATTAGAAAAATGTAATATAATATAATATTTTCTGATCACAGAAGGTACAGTTTTAGTTAACTTTGTTACATTTTATTTGCCAAAATCAAATGATATTATAATTAGATTTTCTTAAAAATTAAACATAAATGAAAGACATTTGATATTAACAAAATATTTTTAGATTCATATACGACTAAAAAATCACATAAATATAAATGATATTTTAGTGTCTTAGTAGTATGATCATAGTAGTCCGAATTTTTAAATTCGGAAAGAAATAACAATATAGGTAAAAAATCTCAAAAATATTGAATATGCACAAATAGTTAGGTAAACCTTTCTAGCAATTAATCCGCAAAAATAATTCTGGAGTCATAAATCAAATTTTATCAGAATATACATGATGGAATAGGTTTACATAAAACCGACAATGATTAATGAAATCCGATTGAGAGCATCAGTATTCATAAATTTAATTAAATTGGGTACTGAGATTTAATAAATTTACATTCGACAAATATTGTTTTTTTTTCAAAAAGTTATGAATATAAAAGATATTTGCACATTTTAATGAATAAAAATATCTAAAACAATAAATATTTCAATGTTTTAGTGTAATTTGGAAAAGCTATTTATAGGGACGACTATTTTATATCATTTCACATATTGCGGATATATATATATATATATATATATATATATATATATATATACAGGGCCGGTCCTGGGGTCCTCAGCGCCCGCATGCAAGACTTGTTCTAGCGCCCCCCCAATAATTTCAACTGTTTTATCAGTTTTTCATTAAAATTATTAGGTTGTCAAATATCTCCCTTCCGCCTTTTCCAAAAACTAATCAGCACATCTCAAAATTTTTGAAGAAAAAAAACAATTATTTTTTTAATTATCGTCGATCTCCAACGGCACAAAAAAGGCCCTTCACTGCTGCAGTGATTCCGGCCTTCTACGTGGATCAAATCAAAAAAAAAATTCGTTAAACTAGATAATATTGTTTGTAAAATGAACTACGATAAAACAAAAATAAAAAATTGATTAAATGGCGGCGTTTTTTAAAAAAAAGTTTTTGGACTGCCAAAATTCGATTTTTGATCCTATCAAAAAATCGATAGTTTATTTTACGGAGAACTATATATAGAACATGTACAAAAAAATTGATAGTGATCGGACCATTTGTTTTTGAGTAATCGCTGCAGCAAATTCGAAAAATGCTGTTTTGAGAAAAACGCGTTTAAAGATAAAATGATCGTTATACTATATACTATATATATACTCTTTAAATGGCTGTGACTCAAAAACTTTTTAAGATATCGATTTAAAATTTTGGTACGTTATTTTTAAAGGTATAACCTATCGATATATGAAAAAATTGAAAATTCGACTTTTTGAAAATTTCACACTAGTTGTGCCCCTTAAACTGAAGCATTTTATTATCTTTTAATTATTATTATTTCACTTAATTCCAATCAGATGCGATACATACATGTTTTTGTTTACAATTCATACAACTCTCTGTTTGTACACTCATAAGCATTAGTGTATTTTAGACCTATAAAATATAAATTGTGAAATTTACAGTATATATTTATAATAATCTATTTGAAAATGCACGAAATTAATATTAATCATAAAATAAGTGAAAATCTGGCGCAAAATTCTTGCTCGCCAGAAATCCTGTTACGATAGAAATCATGTTACAATGAATACTGGCGTCGTGTGCACCGGGCTTAAGTTAGATTGTTTATTATAATTTATTATGTATACTAGATTTTATATAAATAATTCTAGATTTTATATAAATAATTCAAGATTTTATATGAATAGTTCTAGATTTTATATACAAAATATAAATATTATATTATAAATTTAATTTTCCAAACTCGTTTTGGCGCCCCCTAAGGCTTGCGCCCGCATTTTTTGCATGCATCGCATGCAAGGCAGTACCGGCCCTGTATATATATATATATATATATATATATATATATATATATATATGTATATATATATATATATATTGTATTATGTGAAACATTGACTATTATAGTCTTATAAAAATATATATTTTTTGCAAATCTTTAAATTATACTAAATATTTTAATAACAAATGTCATGTATCAATATAAGAATATGGATAAACAGTGATAAACTTTTTTTTTATATATTATTATATTCATATTGTATTTATAATTATTTAAACATATTTAGATTCACCGATAGCAAACTTTGCTTCTAAATAGGTGTTAATGGCATTTGCCTTGTGGCAAGTAGCAAAAACTCCACCATATAAGTGTAAATAATCGACTAGATCAATAATAATTGACTTGAATTTCCAAATGTTTATTTCGAAATTAAAGATTTTGCTTTATTAAAAATCAATCTAGATATTTGAAATCAATGTATAATATTAGTAACTAAGTAATACGGAATTAATTGCGTACATGTACACCAGTTTCTATGTCCTAAAAGCGCGGCCTATTATTGGAAACCTTAACTTATATTATTCACCACTTTTCATAGGACTAGCACATTTCAGAATATTGGTTTAATTTCATGAACTGTAACTCCTAAATTGTAATTAATTTAATTAAAAACTCAAACAGAAATTTAATATATTATTAAGAAAGAAGGGCTAGACAGATCTTTGCCGAATGCACTACGATTCCAAACCTATATCCTGCAGGACTTTTGGCTAAAAGGAGGACGAAAAATTTACACTTTTCTGTAAAATAAAAAAAACAGTATATTCTTAAATCCTTTCATTATTTTGCTGAAAATTCAATAATAGTATTTGATTACAGCAATTCGTATATGGGTACAATTGTGACATATATTCCTATTTCGTTTTGGGTGAAAATTAAACATATAAATAAAATTTAACTAAAAAAGCGAAAGAGAAAAGAAAAGAAAAATTCAATAGAAGAGAAAAAAAATATTTTACAAATATTTCTTGTCAACTTATTGAATCTTGTTACGTATTGAATGACGATTTACGATTGTTAAATTATTGTATCTTGTCACGTATTGAAGGACAGTAGGTCTGTGTACTCACTTGGGAAAATGTACAAAATATTATTTAATTATTTTTTTTCTGAGCTATCTGGTAAATTAACAATATTATATCAAATCACGTTTAAATTGGCATAACTAACCGTACTCTGTCTCTACTTATTTATAAAAACGCTTTTACAGAATATGTAAATGTTATCATAGATGTTAAGATACAAAAATATTTTACTAAATATCAGTTTAATTATATTTTCCATGTGTTTTAGAACAAGTTTGAAATTTTGGGCAATAACTACGAAAATCGTTGATTAGTTTACCTTTTTAACTTCCCGTAGGGCAAGTTATAGTAATCGAAAATGGAAATTCTTATATATCTTTACGCTTCAAAACCTTCTGAACATTTTGGCGTACCTTAGAAAAAATGGATGTACGTGTGTGTGCGTGTGGGTGTATGTGTGTGTACGGATAACAATTTTCGTCGACGATTTCGGAAACACGGATGAAGCGATTTGAATAATTCAAAAAACATTCGATTCGTATTGATAAGGAGACGTGCTGATTAGTTTTTGGCAAAGGCAGGTCTAGCCGTATTAAAAATACGGGGCAAAAAGTGCCACAAACGGTACCTCAGTTTTTAAGAGAACGGAGTGTCCGATTTTAATAATTCAAAAAACATTTTACTTGTATTTACAAGATGAACAACTGATCTGAACAAAGAAACCACTTTTTTCAACAAGTCTTTTTTTCAAAAAAAGAAAAAAAAAAATTGGTACGCAAAGTTACAGCAATTTGCCTTAAGGCACGATGCCATGCACCCCACTAGTTATTTCTGCATTTAAAATAAAAAATTATCTATTAGTAGTTCAAGTGGTGTGTCGTTGACATACATATATCTACTGCACCACTCTTGTATTAATCTTCTTTCCTTGTGAAAGATATTACATTTCTGAATATCTTGCAGATATTTCATAGCTATATTTCTTCAAGGCGGGCGTTCGGGCTTAAATCTAATACGATAAAATGCACATATGCGGTTATCCTTCATGAATATTTTCGAAAATGCATCTCTCCGAAAGAAATTAAAAGAAAAATCATATTTCAACGCATATATGTTGTTTATATATCTTTCTACAGTTTGTATTGCGGGTAAAATCGTAGAAGTAAATGTGATAAAAGCGATGAATCAATTCATCAATCCATCAAGTATGAATAAATCTATGAAAAGCAACTGGTTATTGAACGTTTTATATAGTTTTAAAGGTAACTGGGTATGTATTGTGATGAAAACATTGCTATTCTTTTTTTTACAATTTGTTCAAATATTTTTCATATATATTTAAAACTTAAATTTATAATTATTGACAATGTCTCTACTCTACTACGTTTTTTAAGTTTGTATTTTTTTCTCTATTTCAAATTTACGACTTGTCCGATAATTTAGTATGAAAAATGCAGATATCAATATATATATATATATATATATATATATATATATATATATATATATATAAGTTTTCCGTAGAAAATAAAAATGCTTGCATATCTTTACGTTTTAAATGTTCTGAACATTTTGGCATACCTTAGAAAAGAAATGTATATGCGCGCGTGTATGTGTGAGTGTGTGCGTAGTATGTATATATAGATGTTTGGATACAAAGGATCAACCGATTAGAGTGATTCAAAAAATATTCGATTCCTATTGATGGGTAGGCGTGCGGATTACGAGGCAAAAAGTGCGAAAATTTCGATTCGGTTTTTTCAAAAAAAGTTCGAATCGAGTATATTCCAAAAACATTCCACATATATGAATGAAAGAATAGTTTAAGAAATGAAGGAGTGGTCAAATTTTTGTAAAGGCAAGTTTAGGGGTTTCGTAGATCTTGTAGAAAAACATTTTAAAAGATACATTTTGACGGTCAAAAATGATCATCAGACATAAGCACATCAAATTATCAGATGTTTTATAGAGATTTCAATAGTAACAAATTTTGTTTACATTTTTGTGTATTCCGTACCAAGATTTATATATTACGCATTCATAAACCATATATCGCCGTCAAAATCAAGGCAAAATATAGCAATATATCGTGACATTGTTATAGTTTTGTGAACAATGATATTTTTAATATAATTTAATTTATTTGGAAATAGTCTATCATAATCTTGAACAAGAATTTGGCTTTCATTGATTAGAAAATTTAATCAAATACATTAATTTGATTAAAAAATAGATAAATATTATCTATTATTTTTATTTGATATTACATATTAAGACAAAAGTGTTTGTATCAAAATATTCATCGAAAAATCTCACAATGTAACAATTACCGTGCAAGTATTTTGCAGCAATAAATCTCTCCGAGCGAACTTAACCTAAAACTATACGGATTTGCCGTAAACTTCGAAAAGAAACGTAGAATTAATTGTAGAATTTTGTAAGAGGATTATCGTGCTCACAACAGAGTATTATGTGTTCTGCAACTTCGTATAGTACAATTAGTGACGTGACTGCAGAGGTTGTATAATACCGTGTGCAAAAATATTGAAGTTTAATTAAAAGTTGTCCTGATTGTTAGCCGCTCAGCGAAATGCTGATTGTTTTAAATGAGATTTTATACCAGCACCAGAGAGGCTATGACTTAATCAACTAAATAAAGTTAGAACTTGCTAGGTTAAGATTGGTTTGAACCACAAATAAGAACCAAAGTCAACAGACATTTATTTATATTATGATAGAAGTTAAAATACAGAAAATATGTGCTTCAAAATTAAAAAACCCTATGAAAATGGTAATTGCAAATGCTGATGAAATTGATGATTTTGTATTAATATCTGAATATGTCTTTGCAATTCAAAGAATAAAATAAATCCATATTTTGATGGTTGCTTGAAAGTCAATAGTTAAGATTCATGAGTTTTGACTTAGAAATAAACTCTAATAATCATATGATATTTACTATTATCTTCTTCACAAAGGTTGCTTTCATCTACTACTGTGAAAGCGCTACTGTGAAATCTGATGAACAAAGGAGAGGATAATTATTTAAACATTAAATTTTAGTAACTAATTAATTAATTTTAGTAATTTAATTTTTGTTGTAATTGCCCTATTGAAGTTTTTATGTACACAATGAGTAACAGTATGATTTTTATTACTGCAAAAGATATTCTTTGAAACTGTTCAAAAATTTTTAGTTGTATTTCGAAATTATACTATTTAAAAAAACTAAGAACTTAATATATTTTAGTATTCAAAACCCATAATAGGTTTAAAAATAAGAAGTATTTTTTTATGATATGCAATAAATAATAATATAAAATATAAGTAATTTTTTCGAAAAAGAAATTAAAAATATTAAACAACCGTACCCACCAAATTTGTCAAAATACCCAACGACGTCTAAACTCAAACCCAACTCTCAATTTTAGAAATTGGTCTAGCCGTTTTTGAGAAAACATCAATTTACGGCAAAACATCTTGCAGACACACAACGCGCATACTTTTTCCAAATTTGATTTCATTCGATTCAGAATGGCTTGAAACGTCGAGAAAACAAAATTAGCGAATCGGATTTTTTGATGAAAACATAAACTTCTCCTTTTGGAAGTTAAAAACGTGTTTAGAAAGAACTGCTATAATCTACATAACAAAACTTAATAGATTATTCAAGGTAAGAAGGGTCAGAAAATAACAAAAATTATAAAATTTTAATTATTATGCAGAAAAACTATTAGATCGTAGATCATTTTTTGTGCCATTTTATACCCAATTCAAAGTTTAGATTCATACTTAGCTGTAAAACTTACATTGAAAAACATGCCGCATACCGAATACAGATAACTTTTTCGTGGAATTATTATAAACATGTGCAATTAATTTGAATATATTGCTATGTTTATAGTTTGAAGCAATTTGTTCTAAGATTACGCATAATACATAAAGTACACGATTTATTTAGTTGTTTCATAAAATATACTTTTTTCTCACCTAAATGCATAAAAACTTTTCATTTATAACTATTTTTTCTAAAAAGCAAATCTGAAATTTATTAATTAGGACATGAATTAAACCATTTGGGCTTAAAAAAAATTATCAGCATATGTTTTGTCTATGATAATTAATTTAAATATACTCCTAAGCTTGTACCTAGTAGCAAAGCTTTTCCATCTTCATCTAAAATAATTAACTTAAGGATAACATCGAACCGCTTGTACCACATAAAATATACCTCCTAATACGCTTGATGATCACCTAAAAACTTTAGACAGTATATTCAAAGAGTTCATGAGCACTTTCCATGCAAAAATATCTTCTCGAAAATGTAGCACGTACGGTGTTCGTGTATTTAAAATATTTAAATCTGCAGTAAATACAATGAATTTATGGTGACGCGACGCGGCCACATATGCTAACATCAGGGCCCGTGGCGAGCCGAACCCGCCGGAGAAAAATACTCATGGGGCGTAACACAAACAACACGGGTTGTCCCTCCAACGCGGCGTGAAACTCCGGCAAGTACATTATAGATAAGTCCGGGATGTTTATGAAACCGTCGGAACGCTCCCAGACTTTGTCGATCAGTAGTGGTAAACATGAGTATTGAAAAATAGACTACAAAAAGTGTAAAATCTCTTCACGTTACTAAATTGTAATCTTATTTACAGCAGAAATTTACAATAAAATTTCAGTATAAGTAATTTCTACAATTTTTCAAATTTAAATCGGATTTTAGAAAAAAAAGTGCACGACTGATTGAATTTAAAAACAATAAATTGCAACAGTCCTTTGAAAGTTTAAAATAAGTATTTGTTTTACCTTAAATTTTATTTAAAATTTACGTCTAAAGTCATGGTCTCAAATAATATTGATTATTGGAAATCGATCGCTTATGAAGAAAATAAATGAATTACCCTATAAAGTCAAATATATTTTATTATTAATTGGGTTTATTAACTTCCCGTAGGGTAAGTTATTGTAATGGGCCGAAAATCGGAATTGAAATTTTTAACATTTCTCGACGTTTTGAAGGTTTCTGAACGTTTTGGCATACCTCAGAAAAAATTGATGTGTGTGTGTGTGTGTATGTGTGTGTGTGTATGTATGTATGGATACAAATTTGCAGTCACGTTTTAGGGCGCACGGATCAACCGATTTGAATGGTTCAAAAAACATTCGATTCATATTGATGAGGAAAAGAGCTGATTAGTTTTTGGCAAAGGCAGGTCCAGCCGTTTCGGAGATTCGAGCAAAAATCGAATTTTTGAGAGAACGGAGTGTCCGATTTGAATGATCTAAAAAACATTCAATTAGTAATGATTGGGAGAAGTGCGTATTAGTTTTTGGCAAAGGCAGGCCCAGCCATTTTGAAACTACGGAGCTAAATGTACAAAAAATGGCAGTTTTTGAGAGAATTAAGCGTCCGATTTAAATGATTCAAAGAACTTTCTGCATGTCTTAACAAAATAATTGATTTTGGAAAAAAAAATTTGTCACTTTTTTTTTTTTTTTTTTTTAGTTTTTTGTATATCGAAAATATTTCAGATTTTATTTTTAATTCTGACTATAGTTCTAATATACTTTACAAATAATTTCAGTTTATATAATTCTCATAAGTATTAGACAATGTTACAATATTTATAATAATCTATTTGAAAACATTCAGTATTCCTCGAACATTTCTTTACGGTACGGGAAGTTCCAGCAGTTTGCCTTAAGGCACGATGCCATAATTGCCTCAAGACAGAATTCCACTTACAGCTAGTTGACCTTAAAATCAAGTACATTATTCATGAAACAAAAGTTATTCAGAGCAACATATCTTTTATTATCAAATCGAAGTTGACTTTTAATTTTGAATTTTTTTGACAAGACAATTTTGAGACAAGCCTTCCCCAAAAAACTGATCATGCTTTTTGAACCATTTTAACCGAATGCTTCGTTCTCTGAAAACGGTTAATTTTAGTATGTTTTGCTTTGTATCTCCAAAATGGATGAACGGAAGTTGAAAAAATTTAGTATTTTTTCTTATTTTAGTAAAGTAAAATAGATCGAACCAAATTATGCCGAAAGGTACCTATCTGTAATACTAAAATGAAGATAAATCTATTTCAATTCAAAAAATGCATTTGAATGGACTTAACATATTGAAATCTAGTGACTAAAATATAATCAGTTACATAAGTTTTGAAATAAATCAATCATTAAATATTTCTAAGAAAAATATTTATATAAATAGGTTTAACGACAAATAAATCTGAAGGTAATTTTTCAATATTAAATCCAAAATGTTTACTACTCCTGATCTAAGTGTTTTAGAATGTTGTGTGAGTGCAGATCGTCATTTCGTTCGTTTAACAACCTGAGTACTTAAAGTTTTCCTGAACGTTTAATTTGAAGCGTTCGAGTTCGTATTTATTGGAAATAGCACGGAACACGGACAGTCATTAAATTCAAAAATAACGCGGTCGGTCAAACATAAGTGAACTTTTAGGAAAGTGTATATCATTTAGATATTTTAGTGCAATTTACTGTCCTCATAAAACAAGGAATTTAATAACTTGGTACGAATAAAGTTTCTAAATGCCCAAGAGTAAAATTTAATATAATAGTTACCATGTTTCAAGTAGACAATTTCCGTAAAAATACTATGAACATAGTTGCCGGGAAACTAATAATATTTACGGAGTTTTCATTCTCGTAACTACTTTTAAATCAAGCATTTGGAATACAAATACAAACAGAACATTATATGATGAATTGAAATGTAAATTTGCATTTATCAGGTATATAGTATTATCGCAAATAGATTTTTTTAAACTTTTCCTAAGAAGATTTTATGTTTTCGCTAGAAAATCCAGATTAACTTAGTTTGTATTGATTTTAAATTATCGACGTTTGAAGTTATTTTGAAACCCATGACATCAAAATCAAAAAAAGTATGTTTGTGTTTCATGGGTTAGTCCAAATAGACCTACAATTACCAAAAACATATTTGCACCTTTTTAACTTCCCGTAGGGTGAATTATTGTAATCGTCCAAAAATCGAAATCGAAATCGAAATTGAAATTTCTCGACGTTTTGGAGGTTTCTGAACACTTTGGCATACCTCCGAAAAAATGGATGTGTGTGTATGTGTGTGTTTGTGTGTATGTATGGATACAATTTTCCAGTCATGGTTTTGGGCGCACGGATCAACCGATTTGAATGATTCAAAAAACTTTCAGCTTGTGTTGACAAAACAATTGTTTTTGGGAAAAAAAAATAATTCTTTTTTTTGTATATCGAAAATAATTCAGATTTAAATTTTAATTCTGGCTAAAAAAAGCTCACTTATATACTTTAAGTGAATATTTTTGAATATTCGATTCAGTCAAGTTATAGTGATCGCAAAAAAATCGAAAATGGAAATTTTTATATATCTGTACGTTTCAAAGGTTTCTGAATATTTTGGCATACCTTATAAAAATGGATGTGTATGTGTGTGCATGTGTGCGTGTGCGTGTGTGTGTGCGGATATAAATTTTCGTCGACGATTTAGGGAACACCGATCAACCGATTTGAATATTTCAAAAAAAAACATTCGATTCGTATTGATAAGGAGACGTGCTGATTAGTTTTTGGCGACGGAGGTTTAGCAGTTCCGTAGATACGGAGCAAAAAGTGCCAAAAACGGTAACTCAGTTTTTAGAAGAACTAAACTTCCGATTTTAATTATTTAATTTTTTTAAACAATTTCTTTGTATCGACAAGATGAAGAACTGATTAAATTTTTGGGAAGGCAGGTCTAGCGGTTATGGACTCTCAATATAAAAATAAGTTAATAGTCAATATAGTAATAATTAAAAGTCAATATAATATAAAAAAAATAAGTTAAAAAATGTCATTTAGCGGTCAAAAATGTTTATTTGCCATATTTACATCAAATTATCAGATATTTTATAGATATTTTATCAATGTGTGCACATTTCGTGTGAAATTTTTTTGGTTCCGTACCAAGATTTTTAATTACGGGAAGTTCCAGCAATTTGCCTCAAGGCACGATGCCATGCACCCCACTAGTTACCATTGTAATCTGAATACAAATTGCTTAATTTTTATAACAATAAAGTAGCATTGTTCTATAACAAGTACATGTTTTAAAATTTTTGTAATAAACTATATATAGCAGTCAAACAAACTTCACACCTGTTTAAATTGCATAATTATAAATTGCATAATTAGTCTTGCAAAGTAGAACATGAATTATGCTATTACTGCAATAAATTAATTATAACTCCTGTTGGAAAGTTGAGTTCATTATATTATTTTTTACTAGTAGAAATGTTTAAAATATCAATTAGTTACGATTGTCAGTTTCATCAAATATGCAGTAGTATGATATTAGAGAATCTGCTAATCACTGAGGAAATATATTTATACTTCAAACGTTAATTGAAGAAGTTAATAGAAAGTATTTGATTCTTATTGTTTTTAAAACTTAATCGAAGCCGAAGTAATAATGTTTTATTTCAAAACTTAGAAAAATGAAAGATCATTTTCAATCAATGCAAAGTACCTACTACTTAAACATTTGAACTTTAAAACGTTATCATTGCTTACAATTGAACTCATTTACCTGATCTATCGAAAACAATACAGCATTGATTTATGCCGATTACAAGAGTACTATGATATAAAGACATAACAAGTTTTAAAAATAATAATCAATTGATTGTTTATATGAAAGCTATATGCAATAAATATTCTGTTTATCTCATCAGTCCAAATAATGTAGGTTTCCCCTCAGTATACATACGAGTTACATGTGCATACAGTTTTATGTATGTACTTAGATATATTGCAATGTTTACCCTCCTCTGTTCGAGGATGTATCTAGCTGAGAATTGTAATATATTGCTGAACAAAAATGGATTGATCCGACGGAAAGGAATAATTTTCTCAATGGAGGATATAAAATACAAGGTAAAGTTATCGTAAATATTTTATAAGCAGCTGATCTATTACGAAGCGTCTTTGAGCTATTATTACCAGGGCGGGATAATTAATGACGGCGCTAATTCTGTAGTGTTTGCTAACTCTATGTGATTAGAGTAATTTAGTAACAACTCTAAGATATATTTCACTGTTCGATTTTGCTAAATTGATTATACAAGGGATACGGCCTGAAGCACCAGTTCTACATCTTTTAAGTAATTCATTGATCTATAAACCTTTCATTCATGGAAAGGTATCAGTATAATTGCCATACTAAAACGTTTGTAAAGATAACTTTAATTTTACTTTTAATTTAAATCATTTTAGGAGGTGCATATTTTTATTCAAATGTGCTTCCAATGATTCGTTAATGGGATATGGTTATATATAATGCTGAGAAATTTTCATATAATTTTCCATAATTATTTAATTGTAATATTTGTACTTACTACTTGAGATTCCATGCAATTTTCATTGATGTTCGTGGATCTGGACAGCATTTTCCTTAACGAATTTTGCGAGTCACACCTTTTCAGTTGAGCACTAAAAGTTCATGACAAATTAATAATGTGTTAAAAATAAAATATGTATTTATACAATATTGTAATTAATAAATTATTTGCAAATCGGATATTTTGTTTACCATCTTGTTATACTAATCAAGTGAAGATATAAAAAATACCACATTTGTACGAACTATATAGCTGACCAACCCAAATATATATTTATATATCAGTGATATTAATTTAAAAAAATATCGTAATCATTGTAACTGTGTATATTACTATACGATCAAAGAAAAATGTAAAAAACATTAATAAGTTTAATCCAATATTTCCTATCCATTTTACATTATTGTGAACACTTTGTTCTGTCTATAAAATAAATTGGTCTATTTTAGATTATATAATTTACGGTAAAATCACACTTATTTCGTTTAAAATATTATTATAAGTACAATGGTTATTGTCGGTCACACATTTTATGTAATATGGCGTTACATTAAGCAAGTCCAAAAGGTTACTAAAATGTTGCACCTATCGATAACAATTGCCAGAAGCAGAACTAATGTTTCTTGACATTTGTGCCATCCAAATCAGTCAGTTTTTCACACTTGAAAATATTATAAATTTAATAAACGCTTTAGATATAGCTTCTTGAAAGTTTTGAGACTGCCAACATATTAATAGTCGACATCTAGAAAACTTGATTTGCCCAAATAAAATAGGTGTACCTAGAATAACATATCTTCAGCATACTCTTATTTGAGACGTGTGATATTATTGTGTTAATCGAGAATTCTTACATAAATGTGATTTTAATGAAAAAAAAAAATAAAAATATTAAATCTTATTTGTACAGCCTTTAGTCAAAATTCACCCAAAGTATCAACCAATTTCGTCAAAAATTAGTCTAAAAGAATATGAAATATTTGAATCTTTATATAAAAATAATTGAATTTTTGTCACTAATATCAATATGTATTTATAAAATAAGTTTTAAATTTATGTTATTGAGGTATTTTCCATAAGTCCATAAAATATTAGAATAACTTAAGATCTTGCAATAAGAAACTAGTTTTCTTGAAAGATTTTTGAAGGCTTCACGTATCAGTTAAAGATTCGATAATTTAATTCTAATTCTAATTCTTCAATATTTGTTCTAATTGTGCATTTTCAAATTGAATTAAATTTCATACTTCTGAAAAGTACCAACATTACATTTTTATTAGATTATATAACTGAAGAATAGTATAAAACCATTAGCATTTATATATAACTTCCAACGTTTCAGTCATTTAATATTTTTAAATTGTTACATAAATTTAGGTACTGTCAAACTAGGTGTAGGTGGTATTTTGTCTCGGGGCGAATAATCGGTTTAATTGGGAAACGATATATTAATCTACTAGAGATTTAGAAGTTTTCCGAATTGTTAAAAGGAATCATATGTGGAAATATAACAAATTCTCTAATTTTGTATGAACATTTTACTTATTTTTGACAAACGAACACGCGTATTCTATGCTATTAGAACGTGACTCATTTTCCAAACTTTCGTATTTTTTATAAGTAAATACACTTGTAGGTAGGTCCTGAGAGATCATATAGTAATTCATGAAAGTCGCCAATTTTTTTATTCAACAATGCATTATAATGAAGTAACTTCCTGTCACGAAATATTAATGAGTCCTTGAGGAATAAAATCAAATAGCTTACAAAATATTGAAATCGGCGCAGCCGTTTTTGAACAAACGTCGACGGAAGGTTAAATTTTGTTTCACAAGCAGTTACACATACACTTTCTTATTTTGGTCTCAAATAATACTTTAATACTTGAAACAGGTAGTACATACACCTTTTCTTATTTTGTCTAAAATAAGATTTGAAACGCTGAGAATACAAAATAATAGTAATAGCAAAATATAGTACAAAACTACAGAAATTAGATTTTCTGGTGATAACAAACATTGTGTAAGTTAAACAACAAGATGAATTATAAATTAATTTTGTGAAACAATAAATAAAATCTAAACTCAAAAACTGATTTCCAACGAAAATATTTCAAACTAACTCTAATTCTATTCATAGACTAATGTTCTATGAAAGATCTCTGACACTACCAAATCCAATCACCAGTACGAGGGTTATTTGTAGACCAGTAATATCTGTATGAAGATTTAATTTTTTTAAGTTATTGGCAAATTGGATTATTTTATTGAAAGATTTTTATAATAAAACAACAGTTTTTTATATCATTAATAAACTACCATTATAAAGCATAGGCACGAAACTAAAACTGTCTGCGAATAAAAACGTGTTCACTACCTTTTCCAGCATCGACAATTAATTTAAGTTTTATCTTTCGCAGAGACCACACGATATGCAGATATATAACCAAAATTGCATAATGCAATATGTTTTTTCTAAAACAAACAGTAAACAATATTCTTTTGTTGAAACGAGCAAAAGTCAGCACATAAAATACATGCTCGCGAGTTGTGTACAATGAGCTCGACGACCATATAATTCTATTACCTTTTTTCTATTTATTTTGTACGTTTTGAATGAGGTCATGAAAAACAGGCAGAGCATTCGGGAGTTTACTATAAAAACACACACTCTAATTTGTAGTTAAACCCGTGACTGTAGAAATAGTAAAGCGATGTAAATATATACAAACATGCATAGGCGTATGAAAATTTTATTTTCAGAATAACAGTTGAACATTTTATCTATATATCTGCATCTCAATGTTTATCAACTTCCAGTAGGGTAGTTATAATAATGGACCGAAAATCGAAAATGAAAATTTTTGCATTTTTCGTCGTTTTGAAGGTTTCTGAAGATTTTGGCAAACCTCAGAAAAAATGGATGTGTGTGTGTTTTGTATGCCCGCATCTTTTCGTCCACGTTTTCGGGCGCCCGGATCAACCGATTTGAATGATTTTGAGATAACGGAGTATCCGATTTGAATGATCTAAAAAACATTCAATTTGTAATGATTGGAAGAAGAGGTGATTAGTTTTTGGCAGGCCCAGCCATTTCAAAGATACAGAACCATATGTGCAAAAAATGGAAGTTTTTGAGAAAACTAAGCGTCCGATTTGAATGACTCACAGAAGTTTCTGCTTGTTTCAACAAAATAATTGCTTTTGGAAAAAAATTCGTTTCAAATTTTTATATAACAATAATTTCAACTTTAAGTTTTTATAATTAACTACACGTAGGGCAAGTTATAGTAACCGCAAACAAATCCAAAATGAAATTTTTTTATACATCTCTACGTTTCAAAGGTTTCTGAACATATTCGCATACCTTAGAAGAAATGGATGTATGTGTGTGTGTGTGTGTGCTCGGATACAAATTTTCGTCGACGATTTCGAGAACACGGATAAAGCGATTTAAATAATTAAATAATTCAAAAAACATTCGATTCGTATTTATAAGGAGACATGCCGATTAGTTTTTGGCAAAGGCAGGTCTAGCCGTTCCGAAGATATGGGGCAAAAAGTGCCAAAAACGGTAACTCAGTATTTAAGAGAGCGGAGCGTCCGATTTGAATAATTCAAAAAACATTCTGTTTGTATTAACAAGATAAAGAACTGATCAAATTTTCATGAAGGCAAGTCTAGCGGTTCGGAGATCTAGTAAAAAAAGTAAAAAAAAAATGCCATTATTGGATCATTGAAACCGCTAAACCTACCTCCCACAAATTTAAACAGTTATTTATTCTATCAATACATGTAATTTTGTTTGAATGATATTGAACGCTTCTTTTCTCAAAAACTGAATTATCATTTTTGGCATTTCGGCCGGTATCTTCAACAGTTGGACCTGCCTTGGCCAATAACTAATCAGCACGTCTCCTTATCAATATGAATTGAATCATTTGAATCGGTTGATCCGTGTTCTCGAGAACGACTTGAATAATTAAAAAAATATTAGATTTGTGTTGATGGGGAGCACAGGCAGTTTGAAAAAATGGTAATTGAGTTTCGATATTTCTTCTTTGAAACAGCTACGCAGCTCGATTGCTTTGCAAAAAGTTCATAATTTTCAAAAAAAATGTGATTTAAAAGTTAATTTTTTTCATTTTTCAAAAAGTTTTAAAGCTCTTTATAAAATGTAATTTTTAGTATGTGAAGATACAGTAATTTGTCTTAAGGCAAAATCCATGCGTCACTAGTGCACAAATTCATTTTAAAAGGGCTCGAGAACAGAAGAACACTTTTTTCTTAAACTTTCAGCTTATTTACGAATCTTTATTTTAGCCAAGTTGCCAAATTTGATAACTTAGTAACCAATTTGATAATTTACGTTCAGAGAGGGAGGCAAAGCAAAATAATAAATTTTAATAATCGGTTATTTGAACCCATATTTTGCATTGCAATCGAATTATGTTTTGTTAATTATATTTCTTGAAATTAAAAATGTTGTTAAAAAAAGTTAATTATACTGTATAGAATTTTTTCTCACTATTCAAATTTTGCCGCCCCCAAAAATTTGCCGCCCTGGACTGTAGCCCCGTTTGTCCCTACTGTAAATCCAGCACTGGTTACTATGATACTCACATATTATTGAAGAATAGGTTCCGTAAACAAGTTCTATAAATAGCTATAAATCTGACAATGTGTTCATATTGATTAAATAATCGATCATTTTACGTATTGGATAGTTAATGCTTCAACTTTCCTCAAGGCAAAGTACCACATGCACGCAGTTTGGTTTTTGCGCCATTTTGTGTTACATCATTATATGAACTACGGAATTCAATGAAAACACTTTGACTTCATAATACCATGCCTTCTGTATTTATTGGTCTCTATGTAACGCGATACAAATTACACAAATTGTACTAATTCTGAGTTTTTTTCAGCGTGGTTTATATACAACCGTGATAGCCGGTTTGTACAAAATTAAATCCGACTTTCTTACAGCGCAATTCAGCTATTACTCACCGCGTTGTAGGAGGAGTAACTGTATAGCAATAATTAATAAGTTAAATCTAGAACTTACCATTTTATTTGCAAATATTTATGTTAAAATCACACACACATACACAAGCACACGCGACCATTGACTACGACAAAAGGGCACTCGGCACAATTAACACGACGACGACCGACAACCGACGACAGAGGACCGACAACCTTCTACTTCGAGCGCCGCCCGATAACTGAATTTGCATAATTTTTGACGATTTATTTACCCTATCAAGGTGTTGCCATATTTGGACATAAATCCAATGTATGACGTCACCGCACAAAGGCGCTATTTAAGAATTGAATTCGGACGAAATAAATAAAGTCTTCATATCTTGCGCAACGATTTAAATTAAAATTAATATATTAGGCGTAAGTGACATTTTGCCTTGATAATGGATAACAAATATAAAAATAAATTATTTAAAAAGCACGTACGACCAACAGAATATTATTTTCTTACAAGTTGTTAGTTCAAATCATTATATTTTTTTGTTAATTTTATTTATTTTTTATTGTTAAGTGTCCTATATTTTATTTTATACTAATTTTTATTTTTTATGTTATCCATGTAGTATGATTTTTTGTATAGGTTTTAAATACATCTATTATGTTTTAACATTTTATTTTGCATTATGCTATTATTTTATGAATGATAAATATTCATTATATCAATTTTTATATTATGTTTTTTAGTTTTTGCCTCTAAGAAAGAGTTAAACCGGGACCTGAAACGTATAAAAGACTTATTTGCAAAACAAGTTTAATCTACATCATCTCGGTTTTCCTTTCTAATATCATATTTTTAAACGATTGTTTTATGATTATGAATTAATACAGTCAATTTCATCTAAATATGACAATATGACATTACTATGTATAATTAAAACTAGTGGCGCGCATGACATCGTGCCTTAAGGCAAATTGCTGAAACTTCCCGTACCAAAAATTACTTTTTTTCAAGAAGATTAACATTTTTGAAAAAAATTTACTTTGAATAAATTAGATGTTTGAAAAACTATAAATTTTTGACAAAAATTTACTTTTTTTGAAAAAATATGTTTTCTTTATTTTGAAATATTTTGGAAATTCTGAACTTTTTTTCAAAGCAATCGTACTGTCTTAACTGCATAGAGACGAAATATCGAAGCGCGTAAGCGCCACGTCGCCGTATAACGGATAAACATTGGTGCGGAACCCATAGGAAAGTAAACAATAAAATTCATACTTATTGTTAAAATCTCTATAAAATATCTGATAATTTGATGTGCATATGTCTAATGATCATTTTTGACCGCAAAATACCATTTTTTTACTTTTTTTACTAGATCTCCGAAACCGCTAGACCTGCCTTCATGAAAATATCATCAGTTCTTCATCTTGTTAATAGAAGTAAAATGTTTTTTGAATTATTCAAATCGGACGCTCCGTTCTCTTAAAAACCGAGTTACCATTTTTGAAACTTTTTGCCCCATATCTTCGGAACGGCTGAACCTGCCTTTGCTAAAAACTAATCGTGCTGATGTCTCCTTATTAATACGAATCGAATGTTTTTTAAAGTCGACGAAAATTTGTATCCGCACACACATACACACACACACATATATACACACAAATACATCCATTTTTTCTAAGGTATGCCAAAATATTCAGAAACCTTTGAAACGTAAAGATATATAAAAATTTTTATTTTCGATTTTTTTATGATTACTATAACTTTCCCTACGGAAAGTTAATAATATTTAGGCGTGAGTGGCATTTTGCCTTGTTAATGGATGATAATAAATATAAAAATAAATTATTTAAAAATCATGTATGACCAACAGAAGATTATTTTCTTAGTCCAAAACAGTAAGATATTTTGTTGTTTATTATATGTATGTTATTTGTTTAAATCATTTTTGTAGTAAGTGTCCTATACTTTATTTTATACTAATTTTTATTTTTCATTTTTTATGTTATCCATATATTATCATTATTTGGTATAGGTTTTGAATACATATATTATTTTTTATTATTTTATTTTGCACTATGCTATTATTTTATGAATGATAAATATTTATTATATCATTTTTTATATTATGTTTTATCCTCTAAAACCGAAACTCCAAACGTATAAAAGACTTGTTTGCAAAACAAGTTTTTTCTACCGCTTCTTAGTTTTCCTTTTAAATATCATATTTTCAAACGATTATTTTATGTTTATGAACTATTGCAGTCAGTTTCATCTAAATATGACATTTGTATGAAGTTTTCATTATCATGTATAATTAAAATAATTTGTTTATATGCATGCTTATATGATTTCATTTGTGATTGGATTTTAGCAAAGATCAGTGAAGCCGTTTTTTGTAAATACTCGAGTATTTAATGTCAATAAAATTTATGATCTTTAATTACAGATATTATGAATTTATTTGAAATAAATCGAATCTAAATTGCATTGCTTAGATTTTAGTAAAAGGAAAACTTTATATTCGAAATTAATTAATGGCCGTAAATTTAATCTGAACAACTAAATCTCAGTTCATTGTGATTCTGTAGATTATTTACACGTATCAGAAAGTTCATGCATAACGTTATTTACACCTAATTAGGTATATTTTCGTGTTATAAAAATGTATTTGATTTTGGTGTGGTCAACAATGATCAGTAAAAGGCGCTAAATAATTAAAACTTTTTTCTCAAGTCCAACGCGTTTTATGATCTTTGTTAATGCCATGAATTTTATCATTATGCAAAATATCATCAAACAGAAATTCAACAAAAAATTAGAAACAAATGGCGCGGCATAATCTATTCAGAATAATTCAGAACTGATTCCCGAATTCTCAAAATCTGTTTAGGATTTGTGCGAAAAGGATGATGAAACTTTATGCATTTTTTTTGCTAGTTTCAAATAAAAAGCTTGGCTGATCGCCTCCCCAAACGAATCAACATGAGGTTATATCAAATGGCTTTTAAATTTTTGTAGTTGGTGCTGCCGTTTCTGAGACGATTGGGGTTATTTTGCCTCATATTGATATATACACAAATATGCCAATTTCAAATTTGTTGTTCAATTTAACGATTTACAATGGCTTAAAACGTCAAGAAAGCAAAAATTAGCATTTTGAAATTTTCGCGAAAATAAACCTCTCATTCAGTTAATAGTTTAGTATACATAGCTCTTATTAGAAGAAAATTGTTAAAAATAAAATTTACTAATATTTAATAGTATACATATAAATATATGTATATAACTATACATTATACTATATATAATCAGTTCATCGGCTGCTTACTGCTAGTAAAGATCTATTGCGTAATACTATCAATGTATTGTGTACACACTATCTACACAACCGACTGAATATACCATTTATATATGAAATTATAAAGAAAATTTTCGGAAAAATGCAAACATAGTAATAACCCACCTATTACAGATATTGTATCTATATCTCAAGATATGTTTTGGTATAACAATTACAACCTACCGATAGTCATTCTTAATAATTAACACTATAAGCCACCTCCAAAAATCAACAGTTGTGATTTTTTTCCATAATCAAATTAATTTACTTAATGTGTACAATCAATAATGTTTCAAATATTATTTATCAATGAATTGTATTAGCGTATCAGATATACAAAATCTTATATTCTCACTTTTTCTTTTACGTAATATAATATGGAACAAATAAATCTTTTTAAACAAACAAACAAACTATATATACAATGAATTTATTTCTTTAGTATAATTGAGTATCCCCCTGTAACCATAAAATTTGCAAAGAAATCTGTTTACCGAAAACGGTTTGGCAAAGCAGAACAAACGTATCTTAATTATTAAGCCAGAGATATATATTCTTGATTCGCTTTGCAAATATTATACATTTCTTTCATTCTTTTGGGCTTTTTAATTAAATTCATAAAAACAAAAAAGAGATATTATGGTTACGCAAACGTGCATTGTTGTATTTAAAATGAAGAAATGCACAGATGGCATTAAAAATGAGATAGAATGTAAAATGATAAATGTAATAATAGATATCATTGTTATTCTAAAAGCGTATGTGGAACTTTGCATAATATATTGATCTCTAATGAATTTGTTAATTTTTTAAGTCCATATTTAAAATTGCTTTATGATTTTATTTAAAATTCTCAGACCATACGAATCAGATGTTTTCATGGTAATTACTTTTGGTAATTGCTTTGTTTTCATTATTAAAAAACATCTAATAAGGCAAAACTTTGAGGTCAAAATTACTATAGCAAGTTCAAGAATCTATATAATTCTGTAAAATTTCAACAATTTCACAAGTTCTGTAAAAGCTTATGATAATGCTTGTTTAAATACTTATAAATTATTTATAGATTATGACATGTTGTCAAAATATAGTTCAGAACGAAAGTTATTTATGTCAAATTTAATCAAATTTTCATTATCACAGTCAAAAACCAGGTACGTCAATAAAATCAAAAAAAAATTTTTTTTAAGCGCAAAAATTTGAACAGATATCTGCCTCTTTGTAGTTTGTAGTAGAAGTGTTTTAAAACATACTTAAATGCTTAATTTATTATTTTATTATAAGTTTGATTTTATAATAAATGTGTTATACTTAGAATTGGACTAAAACAATTTTTTAATCAATAGCTGATTGCAGCATTAATATTTATAAAAGCTTCATTTATAAATATTCAATATTTTTTTGGGAATTGCAATTATAAGGTATAAAGAAAATGATCAAAGTCGATATTTTTTTATTTCAATAAAGCATTATTATAATATACATATTGTTCTGGTACGGAAAGTTCCAGAAATTTGCCTTAAGACACGATACCATACACAACTAGTTTCATTTTTTAAATTAGTTCAAACGTTAATAAAGCATACATTAAAACACACTTTCTAATGCTGTACATATTCGAATTTTTTTTCTTTTTAGCAAATTTGCACAAAATGTTTGTACCTAATTATTGAGAAAACGTCTATTACTTTTTGGGTTAACTTCTGGAATCAACAAATAATTAACAAATTTTAGCTAATAAATATAACGTTTATTCAAAAGTTCATTACCAAGAAAGCTAACTTTTATTTCCATTCATTTTTGTTAACAAATACAATGTTATTTTTCAATTCATGGTATTTGGACTCTTGTGAAGTATTCGATCACACAATGCTTAAGAGATCAAAATTTATGTGTATTCGTTTACGATCAGAGAACTCAAATATGTTCGATATGTTTTAATTAAACAGAATGAAATTCCTTATATGAGTTAACTGAACATATTGCTTTTGATGTGTGCACAGTATAAAAGCTACTGCTACGAAGAAACAAATGTGTATTTGTGATTTAAATTACATTCTATATAATACATGAGAATTCCTGAAATTATTAAATGATTTAATTAGTAAGACTCAGGTGAACCGATTTCGTCATGGAATATTTAATGCAAATGAATTTGCGAAACGTAGCCGATCGCCCACCTTCGAATATTAGGGTTTAATTTGCTTTTCCATATATGAAGATTAATATATACTATATATTATATAGATGTAGATTCAGAGCAAATATTTGGAATATTGAAATTAATCCATGTACATATTTCAACTGAATTTGCAGAGAAAATTATTTTGATATGATTTGAAAGAGATTTGAAGAGACTGAATATAGATATTTTTAAAAATTATTTGATATAATATATTTATTTATATTTTTGGCTAAATTTGGTGTTATTTTTTTGCATATAACTTTGAAAATTATATGCTGACAATTTAAACGTTATATGCTATTTGTAGGATTGAAAAATATTAGAATTCTGTTACTATTTTGTTCTACTAAATATTAACAAAACTAATAGATTTGATTTGTATCAGAAACTTTCAGAAGAGAATAATATATAAATAAACTTTTTTTTTATTTTATTATATTTTTAACAGCAATTCATTTGGAAACATATTGCTATCTATATATAAATAAACATAAAGATATTTCTTGATATTTGGAAAATATCAGGAATTCACTTAAATTATATAAAATATATATTAGAAAAAATCTTATATTTTTGCATAAGTTTCTAGTTTTCGTGGCATATTGTTTGCTTAATATCAAATCTAAAATCATTATGAGAATAGTACCAAAAAGCTGCTTTATATGTTACTTCTGAAAAAACGGACAAAGTTTCATGCAAAATGAATTGCTTACAAATATTCTATACCGCCAGTATATCTGGCAAATCTTATTTTTTTTATAAATAAACACAACATAAATAAATTCAAGTAACTTTAGTTCAATTATATAAATCATAATATAATATATATATTAGGGTGGTCCTTAATATGGGCATTTTCGAATTTCCTTGCTCCCAAGGGCTCAAATGGTTCCAAACTGATAAAAAACAATTCGCTGAAAGTTATAGCTCTTAATATTGTCTTTTAGTTATTAGATCTCCCTGATTAGGTTTTAATTTTTATTTTATTGTATATAAAGTAGGTTTAAAGTATTATTGTGACTTAAGATAATGATGTATTTCTAGGCCATTAGACTGAAATAAATAAATAATAATAATAATATCGTCTTTTAGATAGTGCGCAATTCAATCAAAATTTTGTATGAAAACAGCATGGAAAAATTTTCAAAAAATTTTAAAAAGTTTTTTAGATGTAATTTAGCGAACAAATGAATGAATAAAACTTATTCATTTGTCGCTAAGTTATACCGAAAATATTTTTTTTAAATTTTCAAAATTTTTTCCATGCTATTTCCATACGAAGTTTGATTGAATTGCGCACTATCTAAAAGTTAATATTAAGAGCTAAAACTTTCAGAAAATTGTTTTTTATCAATTTGGAACTTTTTGAGCCCTTGGGAGCAAAGAAATTCGAAAATGTCTATATTAAGGACCACCCTGATATAGAGATATATATACATATATATATATATATATATATATATATATATATATATATATATATATATATGTATATATATATATATATATATATATATAGAGAGAGAGAGAGAGAGAGAGAGAGAGAAAGATAGAGAACAAATACATAAATTTAAATATTTTATACTATATTTGACCCTTTCCACTTGCATGCCGCCGTTCCGGCATTACTTTTATAATGTACGATGGGAAAGAGTTAAGTTAGATAAAAAACGTTACATAAAAAAAGAGTTTAGTTCTTAAAGAAACTTTATTAGTTAATTAGTTATTTTTTAATTATGTATATTTGCTAATGCACATAAAATAAATTACAAATAAACTGTTGCTGCTTATTATTGTCTGATAATAAATAACATTAGTAATCTATTGTTATTTATTATTGTTACTTATTATTGAATATAAAAATAATAATTAAATATTTTATAATATTTTATAAATTTTATATGTTATAATAATAGCACTATCACAATTACATTACTTAAAATAGATTAGAGAATAATAATGATATAAATAGATTTTTTTAAATAATATGATACTATTTAATATAATACCGTAAAGAATCATTCTCATATAAAACTGATGAAATTAAATTTTATCAAGGATCTGAAAACGTATCTAAAAGAATGTTTACCAATTATTTGCACATTATAATCTTATAAATTATAATACATGAACTTTATTTGACAAATCTGGAAACATGATCTTTTAAATCTTTGATCACCAGCCTTCTTTTTTCACGCCGCTTGCATCAGGCCTGCATATAATTAGTTAACCCTTTCGCTGCTCCACACGTATATATTCGCAAAAAAAACTTGTGTATCATACGCTCCCGACGAATATTTTCGCGCTTAGTTTTAAATTAGTTAGCTGCTCAATACGACTATTTTTACTATGTATTATTCATGTTTTCTGCTCTATACGATTATTTTTGCTGTTTTTTTTTTTAATTTGAATTTTATTATTAAATTTTTTTGAATTTTAGTTATTATTTTCAATTAACCGCTTTACGTATATTCTAATTTAATAAAAATCACCATATAGGATTTAATAATTACAAAAAAATATATATAATAAACTGCTCTACACGAATAAACTCGCAATACTTAATTTCTTTAAACAGCTCAACACGAATTAATTCGCAGCGTTTAAATGGTCAAACTGCTCAACACGAATAAAGATGAAACTACTAAAATAAATGCGCACAGCAGGCACAAAATCTCAAAACGAATTGCGCAGCGAAAAGGTTAATATTGTTTTTACTAAAATTCCAACATTTCTAACATCAGAGTGTCCAAATATTTCAATTATGAAGTACGTAATATATCTGTATCATCCCGAAATTGAAATCTTGATCGCCATTCAACTTAGGAAACGTATATAGGTAAGGATCTCACGCTCCAAAACAATATTCCATAATCTCAGAAATCAATACTATCCTAATACAAAGCTGATTCCCATCAGCGACGTGTCATTGATTGTGAGAAGATTCGAAGGAACAACAAAGATCATAAGACAAGCATAAGGTGTTTGGTGTTCGGTGGATCACTACCTTACCACCTTCTCCTTCCTATGATAACGGCTATGATGCCTTGCCAGTCTAATCTAACAGATTGCTATCTCAATTCAAGAATGCCCAAACTTAGGCGACTGAAAAAAAGCAGAGACAAAATTGTACAAAACATTTATTTTTAACTTTCCGTAGGGCAAGTTATAGCAATCGCAAAAAATAGAAAATGAAACTTTTTACATATTTTTACGTTTCAGAGGTTTCTGAATATTTTGGCATACCTTAGAAAAAATGGATGTATGTGTGTGTGTGAGCGCGTGTATGTATGTGTGTGCGGATACAAAATTTCGTCGACGATTTCGGGAACACGGATGAAACAATTTGAATAATTTAAAAAACATTCGATCCGTATTGATAAGGAGACGTGCTGATTAGTTTTTGGCTCTAGCCGTTCCGAAGATATGAGGCAAAAAGTGCCAAAGACGGAGTTAAGAGAACGGAGCGTCCGATTTGTATAATTCAAAAAACAGTGTACTTGTATTGACAAGATGAAAGATTGATACAATTTTCATGAAGGCAGATCTAGCGGTTTCGGAGATCTAATGAAAAAAGTAAAAAAAAATGCCATTCGGCGGTTAAAAATGATCATTAGACATATGCACATCAAATTATCAGATATTTTATAGAGATTTTAACAATAAGTATAAATTTTATTTACATTCCTATGGGTTCCGTACCAATGTTTACCCGCTAGACAGCGACGCGGCGCTTACGCGCTTTATATTTTGTCTCTATGAAGTTAAAGCAGTACGATTGCTTTGAAAAAATGTTCAGAATTACCAAAATTAAGAAAACATTTTTCTTTTCAAAAAAATTTTGTTTTCAAAATAAAATTTTTTTTTTTTTAAAAAAGTAATTTTTTGTCACATTTAAAGTTTCTCAAAAATCTAATTTTTTGAAGTAAAATTTTTTCAAAAATGTTAATCGTTTTTAAAAAAATAATAATTTTTGGAACGGGAAGTTCCAGCAATTTGCCTTAAGGCACGATGCCTTATTTGCCTTAAGACAGAATTCCACTTACAGCTAGTTTATCGTTTCAAGTTATTCTGAATCCAATGAGGTCAAATTTGAGAAAAGTATTTTTGTGTGTGCATGTGAGCTGATGTTTAAGAATGAGATAAAAAAGTTAATCCATTAGTTGAGCCGCCAAGCTTATTTGCCTGTGTCATAATCATTTTATGTCCAGTGTAATAATCCAAAATAATAAAACCATTCCATTGAGTAAGGTACTCTGTCAACAGATCAACTTTTTAAACTTGAAATTTTTGCGTTTTTCGATGTTCATGATTGATATATGACACAGGAAATCCTAATTCATAGATCTCAAATATGATCTCGAGTGGAAATGGCCTTTTGTGAACATAGCTATAGTGGCAACATTGAATTGTATCTCTATACTGTATATAAAAAAATGATTCTGACTCTGTTCTTCCAGGATTGTGTTGCAGTTTGACTCAATACACAAAACTGCCTTCCGGAGGAATGTTGAATAAATCAGAAAAAGTGTTTCGTTTATTTTCAGATATTTTCTGAATATATATAGAAGGTGAGACACTTTTGATTGATGAGTCATAATTTTGTTAATTCATCAGTTTGCTGAAAGAAAAGCAAATTGAATGATAATTTGTATAGGTGCAAAAACTGAAATACTGTCATTAAATCCGACTGCATCCGATGCAGTCATAAAATCGAATGATACAAAAAAGGGGGAGTGTCACAACCGTCCACATCGCTCATGGACGGTTGTGACAGATCTAAAAATAAACCAAAATAATGGGTATAAGCACCACAATCATTTATAACGATTTTTATCATAAGTCATTGATACTAATAATACTTAACCCAATACAACATAAACAATTAAATATAGCTTATGAATAAAATAAAACAATATAAACAAAAAGCAACTTTTTAATCAAAGTTAACAAAAATCCTTCGTAAAATCTTTTCTTTTACCTATTCATTTTTATTCGTATTTTGGCTTCATTAAGTTATATTTTTTTATTTGTTTAATCTTCATTCAAAAATGACAAGGAATACGTGTCACATCCACAACCGTATCCCAAAATTTGTCACAGCCTTACCCAACGCACACTTTTAAAAACTGTTCATCATTATGACTGAGCTAAATTATTCTAATTTTCTACTTACAACAAAATAAACAACGATCTTTGTTTATACAATTAACAGTTATGAATAAAAAAGTTTGAACATAAAAACTTACTCTTGACTCTTTAAAAGCAATGCGATCCACATATTATGTTAATGTAAGGAAATGATTGAAAGCAATAATGGGAAGTTGTTCAAGCAACCATACTTCATCTTTTTGCCTTCGACTATATCTCAAAATCAATATAGTTTAGCTGTTATGACGACTGTCACTACCGTACCCTGGCACAACCATACCCAGTCTCCCCTACAGTGTTTCCTGATTTCATATCACATACTCTATAATTAAAGTCAATACTTTGCAATTGTTAAATTGATTTTTATCTAGTTTAGTGCCAATGATTTTAATAGGGTATCTAATCATTATTATTTTTTTATATATGTATATTAATTATATTTGTATACAATTTATCTTCTATATATTCTTAATTTTTCTTCCTATTTTCTTCAATTTTTGTTCTTTTCAATTTTTTAATTCTATTCAACTTCTATATTCATTCCATTTTTTTTCATCCTTCTTTCAATTCCTGCAAGTTCTAATATTTTCTCTTCCTACTCAATATAATATACTCAATACAATTCAGCTATTCGAATACTGTTATTCCTATTCTTTCTTAATTTTTATTCAAATTATACTTAACAAATGCAATTTTCATTTATTTTCAAATTAACTACACATATTTTTTCAATAAATTCTAAGTCAATGACACTTGTGTGAATCGAACACGCTACCAAGTGAGGTTTGCTCGCCACAATTATTAATTATTTAAATGTTTTTTTTTTTTTGAATTGATGACATTCTCCAAAAACTCTTTGGGAATCGTGTTGTTTATAACAGATACAGCAGCAAATGTGCGAAGACAAGAGAAAACGCGTTGTTTGAAGCATCACGCATGGAATGACGATGGCCCGAAACTTGGAGAGAAACTAATAGAATCGATAAGATCGAACCTTCATGAATAGAAATTTGTGATACAATCACTTAAGGTTAATACTTGGATAAGTTTGAAGTCGAAACAAAAATTACTAAATATTGTTTTCATTTTTATATCTAATCTCCTTGCGAGGTACATATAATATGCAGTTAGAACACTAAAGTGTGAAAATATGAAAATGCTTTTATTGCTCAAAATAATTTTTAACTTCCCGAAGGAGAAGTTTATGATTTCATCAAAAAATTCGAATTGCTAATTTTATGTTTTCTCGACGTTTCAAGCCATTCTGAATCGAATGAGACCAAATTAGGAAAAAGTATGTGTGTGTGTGTGCGTGTATGTGAATAGATTTTTTGCCGTAAATCGACGTTTTCTCGAAAACTGCTGGACCGATTTCAAAAATTTTAAATCCAATCGATGTATCTCGATGAGGAATATCCTTTGTCAATTTTGTGCGAGAAATCGGCCAAGCCATTTCTTTATAAATTGCAGAAAAGTGAAAAATTTTTCGTCTACGTTTTAGCCCGCAATTCTGAATCGATTTTGAAAATTCAAAAACCGTGCGAAAGATATTGGTCGGGAATCGTGCTGATTAGTTTTTGGTAGAGATCGGCCGGGCCGTTTTCTTGTAATAAAGTTTTTAAAAAAAAATTCGACGATTTTTATGATTATTTTTTTGACGGTGTAAACCATAGTCTTCTAGATCATACTAAAATATTACGGCCCTACGACAACTGGTTTAGCTTTAAAAATTCGTCAAAGTTTGCAAAAATTAGTATGGTCTTTTTGGCATATGTCAAAATTAGAACTTTCATCGACGTTTGCTCAAAAACGCCTGAAACTATTTCAGATATTAAAAAAGCATTTGATGTATCTCGATGAGGATCATCGTTTCTCAGTTTTATGCGACGATCGGCCGAGCCGTTTCTTTGTAATTTGGAAAAAAATGTTAAACCTTTCGTCCACATTTAAGCTCATACTACCGAACCGATTTTAAAAATAAAAAACTGTTCGAAAGAAATTAGTTGGGAATGATACTGATTAGTTTTAGGTGAAAATCTACCGAGCCATTTTCTTGTAATTAACTGTTTAAAAAAAATAGGCCGGTTTTTATGGAACTTTTTTTGGCGATATATATCATGGTCTTATAGAACTTACTGAATTATTACGGCCTTACGACAAGTATTTTTTTTTTTAAATTTATCAAAGTTTGAGAAAATGAGTGTTTTTTTGACGTTTGTTAAAAATAAAATTAGATGATTGAGTTGGTATAACGATAGTGTACTTGGTCTTAAACATAGTGAACCATTAAAGTCCAATAAAAATTACTGATTTTTGAAAATTTGTTTTTAGAAAATACTTCGATAAATATGTAAACTGTTCGGTCGTTTGCAATGATGTGTAATAAATCCACTCGAATACTTATAATCACTCATAAATTAATTTATTTTTTATCGGTTAAGTCGATTATTTACATATATCGGGAAGTTCATGTAACTTACCTCAAGGCTAAATACCAAACCAACTAGTTTGTTATAGAGTAGAACAAGGCGAAAGTCCACCACCAGTTCCAAAACTAGTAAAGTATGTATTTGTTTAACTATACAATTTTAAAATACCTGGCAATAGATGTGTAACAAGCCATCGTCTTAAATTTCACGACGACAAACTCAAAGAAAACGACCAACGCCAATTTTTTTACAAAAATTTTTTTTCGTTATAATTTTCATAGTCTTGAGCACTATTATTTAGATTACAATACATAAAAATGTATAAAAGTGAAAATTAAAAATAATATAGTGGCCTTTCATACCCATGGATATCTTCTTTTACTTTTACTATGGTATCAAAAAATCTGGTGCAATATTTTGAAAAAATAGCAAAATAAACCTTATTTCTACAATGACGAATTAGCTAAAAATTTTACTGAAAATAGTTCAAAACTTGTCAGTAATATATGCGTTATTTGTGGTGATGCAGTCGGTTCGATTTTTACATTATTATTACCAAAAGTTAAATTCGACATTTGTGCTGCTTCCATCCCTAGTTATGAAGCAGAAATCATTGTCCAATTATCATGTATGTTGTTTGTGTTGCTATCTATCAAAAATAAAGTATATATCAACAACTCTAAACAAAATAACTATAAAAAAACCATGTATCGTTTAAGATATTGCGGGATACAAAATTTAAAACACTGTATATTTTGAGCATACATCATGCAATTTAATATATTGATCTTGAGAACCCTTGAGGAAAAATTATTAGAAACAAATATTTTCAAATAACATGAACAATTCTACTGTCATTTACATTTCCCTTGTTTCAATTTGCGAAGTCTTTGCTTTTCCATTTTCCAAAACTTTAGACCTGGACGTTTTCGAGCTTTCACATTTGCTGCCACCAGGGCAAGTTCATCTACAGTGTTATCTTTAACATATTGAGCACTTGCTAAACGAACTGATGAATGAGATGGAATATACCGATCTTGAAGCACAATACCTTCCAATAAATTTAATTCTTCTTCACTTCTCTGAAAATAAATAACCTATGATACCAAAGTACGAGAAAATATATACAATTCTAAAAGATTGATTAATATGCACTCCTGCAGACATGCCAAAACATTGCAGAAATTAGTTGCATTGGTAATTTAAGTGAACAAGGCCAGGAAACGCCAGACATTATAAGTTTTTAATTATCATGCAGATAGTTTACAAGATCGTAGATTTTATCCTTATTTTTTATTTTTCTCCATTTTCGCAGTTTGGCCTTCAATTTTGGTTTTATGTTTGCATTCAGCCTTGAACCTAGTACTCAAAAAAGAAAACATGTGTCGCACACCCAAGACATACATATTTTTTATTTCCTATGTCCAATATTAATTTGTTTATGTGAACAGACAAATACTAATTGAGAGATTCAGAAAATTAGAAATTCCACGAAAAGCACATGAAGAATATTTTTTAAAATCAAATTGAAAGTTAAGTCATCTTTACCAAATTTTTTTACCATTTTTATTGATCGTATTACAATTTCCTAAAAACCACCAATACTAGTTGAAAAAATAACTACGTGCTGTAAATTTTGCTGTGAGTTTAATAGTAATTATGTGTTTATTTGCATTTTACATTAAAACCTACCTTTTCCTCAAAAACCCATTGATGTTTTTGCTCGTACATTAACTTAGCCTTTTCTGCCGATAATGGCTTTTCGAACTTTATTTCTTCCAATTTCTTCAATTTATTTGCAACTAGCTGAAGCATGGTCAATGGATTGGGTGGTTCTTCGAATTCGGGTATACTTTTTAAAGGTTTTTTACTCACTTCTCTAAATGCAGAAATCATTTCTGCAAGTCCTGCATTTTCTTCTGAATTATTGATATTTTCTTCGGTAAGGCTGTATGTGAAAGGTTTCGTTATTACAAATAAAAATGAAGTATAACTCTAGTGCTGTAAAGAGGGGCTTAGATGATCCACGGTTACAAAGGTGCAACCACAATTTCTCAAAAACAAGTAAAGTTGATTTTTTTCAACAAGAATATTTTAATTAAGAGTGTAAAAGATGTATACTCGTATTCTTTATTCATACAAAGTTACTATCGGGAAATAAACGACAATGTTTAAAAATCTATCCATAACAAAAGTATTTTCTTACGTTGTTTTTTTTTAGTTGTGAGTACTGTTAGTTTATTGATTTTTTTATGTCCTATGGAAGCTTACATTCTTCTTATATTACTATTTAAGTTAATGAGTTCACTAATATGGTTTTGTATTATCTTTCTAAATATTTTTAATCTTACAATTCTGAGTTGTATTAACATAGAAAATCTTAAACGATCAAAATTGGTATAAATAATTTGCAAAGTGTAAAATTACTACATTCTAGAAATACTCTACTTACCATACTGGTTCCAAAACTGATAATAGATTCTGAACTCCCTGTCGAACATTTATAATCCATTGAGCTATATTTGATGATTTTAGCTTAAAACGTTTATGTTTTTGTTTCTGAAGTTTTGTTTCATTCAAAATTAATTTTATTTTTTCTAATTGTTTAATTCGTTCTTGATTATAATCATGTTTGACTTGCATAAGCGTTATGTTAAGTCCTATCATTTTTTTGTCTAATTTTTTCTTTAATTCAAGTTGTTGTTCTTGATAGTCTGCTAATCGACTGCTCAATATTTTTTGTTGTACCAACTGAGGATAAATTTCGGCAATCCTTCAAAATTAAATTATATTTGATGTTAAGAGTTTTTTGTCGTTTTTATAAACAGTAAAAATTCATAATTACCATTTGTGTTAACTTCCATTGTATACAATTTGAAACTTTTAAATTATTTCATGCAGCATTTTATATAACGTTTACTTAGTTAAAATACTAAATTATATATTATTGTAATATTGTTTTTTTTTTGAACCTTACGTCCTATGAGCTGTTGGGCTGAAACATCTTTTTACTTCCTATTTATTTTAGATGGTAACCCAATGGTTAATCCATCCATATTTGATGATTTTTGTTATTAGACCTAATCTAAGAGGGCTGACTTTTTATTGGTGCAGCAATGGTGGACAAGGGCTATTTTCACTTGGAAACATATTAATCTATCTATATTTCCAAGTGAAAATCGTCGAAAGTGGGTATCGAACCCGGGACCACTGAAACAAGTCCCGTCGCTCTTAACCGTTTACCTACGGGCGAGCCTCATATAAGTTGACAATAATTTTCATTCTAAATCGATACATAACTGTGATCTAAATGTGTTCTAAAAATTGTTGTATAAAGTCTGTGGTTTTTCATAGGATTCGGATTACTAGTTAGCAATTTGCTATACCAGTTTAGAGCAAAATATAAGGTTGTTCGAAAAGTCACTTCATGTTTTTACCACCTGAATTTAACTATATTTGTAAGAACCTAACATCACACTTAAGCCCTTAATTATTATATGATTTGAAACCGTATATTTTAAGGCTTGTGTGTAAAAATTTTTAATCAATTATAGGCAGTAGTTTTTGGATGGTGCCACTTTGAATGCGGAAAGAATTAAGCAGCATTTTTTAAATTGATCGATGTGTACGGAAATGGCGTGTTGATAGAACGATACTGTCAAAATTGCTTTGCTAAATTTCATTCCTGGTGTTTTGATGTTAAAGATGCAACAAGTACAAGAAGTACGGTTGAAGCTGATAAAGACGCGAGAAAGGCATTAGTTGATGCAAACTAACGAATAACAATACATGAAGTCCCATTGAGTAAGAATTTATCAAATTTAACAGTTTATGACCACTTGAAAGGTCTTGGATTTGCCTCGAAACTCTATGTATGGTTCTCATAGAAAGAAACGTATGTCGTCGCACTGGCGTCCACGATTTGTCTCTGAAAAGTCTTGAAAATTATCATGTTTAGAAGCGAATTGTCACTAGGAATTTCAAATGAGATGTAAACAATACAATACAGGCAATCGCCATGAAACAAAAAAAGAGCCTGCTCAAAATAGGTGCAAAGCAGAAATTTGCCAGAAAAAGTAATGTAGGATGTTTGGTATGATTTTAAAGGAATTACTTATTTTTCAGCTATTTCATGATAACAAAATGGTAATTCGTATGCCTTATGTCATCAGCTGGATAAACTTAATGATATACTTCAATTGAAAAGGTCAGAAATAAGCCATAAGCAAGGTAAAATCTTGCATCAAGACGACATAAGTCTTGTCAATCGACAAAAGCTTTTGAAGCTAGAATGAGACTCAATGACACAATCATCATATTCTCCAGACCCGCTATCATCGGACCATTATTTGTTCCAACCACTAAAAAAAATTTTAGGCTGTAAAACCTTTACCTAAAATCATCCTGTCAAAAAGCACTTTGATCAGTTTTTTGCCAATAATGACCAATACATTTATGATTTCGGAATTATGTTAATACCAGAAAATTAAAAAAAGATGTTCGATCAAAACTGTCAATACATAATTTATCGAAGTAATTGTTTATTGTACGAAAATTACGTGTCAAAATGTCTATAAGAAACGTTACTTTCCAAACCACCCAAACATGAAATAACTACAAATATTATTTTTGCATTTAATTATTTTGAAGTTTGGGTTTCATATGTCATCACAGAAATCATTTCACCTATATAGTACGTCTGATTACCTCAAAATTAATTTTTACGTTTTCATATTTCAGTTCATGTAATAATTGCACTCATGTCCCTAGTATTAGTACTTCTCAATATTTCTATATTGATTTGTCATCCTAACTAATAGATAAATATAATTTTCTAATAATAATGAAGAGTTTCACCTTTCAATTCCTAAATTGTTTTGTATCATTTCCAATGCAGCTTGGGCTGATTCTAATTCTTTTGTGAGGTCATCAGTTTTATATTTCAGATAGTCGTCTTTCTCCTGTATCCGTTCACTTGATGTTAATAAAGGAGTCTTTTCTGTAAAGCGCTTCAAAAGTTCTGCACCCGATTTTAAATCTTTATTTCTTTGTATGAGATTTTTTTGTATATTAATTTCCAATTGATGAAATTCCAGTGTAATGTCATCAACGCTTTCGGTGACCAATTGACCCATCTCAGTGACAACTATCAACATTTTCCCTTGTGCTTTCGCATCATTCTCTAAGCAGTCGATTGCGCAATCATAAAACATGTTATCTTTACGCAATATTGCAAGAATCTGGAAAATTTTAATTTTTATATGATTATAAAATTTTCAAGATTGATCCTATAACATACAGAGTGTTCCAGAACTCAACGTTAAGCCAAAACGGGATGATAGTGTTTTTAAGTTTTTATTTTTTTACTCAAATTTTTTCAAGTACTTTACCATTTTACAGTCCTGATGACGCTAACTTTCAACGAAACTTGTCAATATTTTTGAGTTTTAAATTCATTTTTCAACAAAAAGTCTCAATTATTAAAGGCTCATATAATTCAAAACACGTGAGATATTTTTTAACTTCCCTTAGGGTAAGTTATAGTAATCGCAAAAAAAACGAAAATGAAAATTTTTATATATCTTAACGTCTCAAAGGTTTCTGAATATTTTGGCATAAAAAAAGCATTCCAAAAAGGAAAAAATTGATAAATACTAGGTTCATTAAACCAGTGTGGTGGGATGACGAATGCAATCAGCTAATAAAGGAACGGAGAGAGGGTGAAAAAGCTTATAGACAGGAATCCAACTATAAAAACTATTTAACGTGTGAGAATATAAACAAGAAAATCAAAAACATCACTATCAATGGCAAAAAACAACTATGTCGTTGCTCTATTTAGCGATATTAAAGGTGCGTACGATAACGTCCTACCAGAGGTGCTAGAAGATACTCTGGCTAACACTGGACTACCAGGAAAATTCATAAACTCAATTACGACCAACATCCGAGAAAGAAAGATATTTTTCCGAATAAATGGGAAACTGATAGGGCCGAGAAAAATCTACAAAGGCCTACCACAGGGAGAAAGTCTTAGCCCCATCTTATACTTAATTTATGTAAGAGACATAGAAAAAATATGGGAAACAGGTACCAAAATATTACAATTTGCAGATGACGTCGTGATATATATAGAAAAATCAAGCCTCCAGGAAGCCTATGAGGTGATGAGCCGTAACATAGATTTCTTCCATGAATGGCTCGCAAAGAAAGGACTTGAATTGTCGGACGAAAAAAGCTCAATCGGAATCTTTACAAGACGCAGGAAGCTAGAAGAAAGAACAGCACTAACGACTAAATACCATACAATCAAAATACAAGAAAATAATAAATTTTTGGGCGTCACATTCGACAAAAAACTATCTTTCAAAGCACATATAAATCAAGTAATCACAAAAATTGAGCCAAAAATCAACATTTTACGTATGGTAAATAGGACATGGTGGGGAGCTCACCCTACCACAGCCCTGAATTTGTATAGAACAATAATTAGACCATCATGGGAGTATGGAAGTCTAGCTTTCAGTAACTCTTCTCACTGCAGAAAGCTAGAAAAAATTCAATATAAATGTTTGAGACTGTGCATAGGGGCAATGATTTCCACACCTACAAACGCCTTGTTGGTGGAATGTGGAGAAATGCCTTTACATTTAAGATTCCAATATTTAAGTGATAAATTTGTACTTAAAAAATACCAAGTACAAAATAATAGAACAATCGAAAATATCAAGAATGTAGCCATAGATACATTAACAAGTGACTATTGGAGAAATCGTCCAAAACCAAGCTTGGTATATAGCTATATAAAAGTAATTGAAACAAGAGGAGACACAAATAAATACAATAAACACCCGTATTATAACTTTTTCACATTAGACAACAGTTATACGATAGAAAAAATATTCAATACGAATACAATCAACATAGAGGATTATAAAGTTATATTTACAGACGGGTCAAAAATTAATAACAAAACTGGCTGCGCTTTATTTTATGAAAACGATAATATCAAAATAGGATATAAACTACCAGACTTCGTTTCAATTTGGTCAGCCGAGCTAATAGCTATAAAAAAATCAATTGAATATATAGAAAGCCACAAAATCACTAAAGCGGTCATCGTTACCGATAGCAAAAGCTGTATAGATAAACTGAAAAATCTATTCCTTACTAATCGACTA
Source organism: Ctenocephalides felis (assembly GCF_003426905.1). Taxonomy (NCBI): domain Eukaryota; kingdom Metazoa; phylum Arthropoda; class Insecta; order Siphonaptera; family Pulicidae; genus Ctenocephalides; species Ctenocephalides felis. Next base: position 54,074,816 of record NW_020537758.1, read on the forward strand.
AGCGAGACTTTGGTATATGAAGTATGGAATAGACTTATACAGCTTTTGGAGAACGGGTATACAGTCAAATTATTATGGACTAGATCGCACTCCGGTTCTAGTGGAAACGATGAAGCGGACTCCATAGCAAAATGGGCAACAGAATACGGAACTATGATCAACCTAGCCACTAGGAAAGACTATATAAATAATTCAAAGAAAAAAATACTGGAAAAATGGCAAGAGCAGTGGAACAGATCGTCGGAAACAAAGGGACGACACTACAAGGCAGTCAACCCCAAATTGAAGATGAAACCGTGGTTCCGAAAATATGCAGATGAAAACAGAGGTACCATCGTAACAATAACAAGACTAAGGCTTAACCATGGCAACTTCCCTGCACACCTGAAGAGGCTGGGAATAATAGAGTCAGAATCATGTCCTTGTGGAGCATCAAGCGGAACATCTGAACACATCATACTAGAATGTAGTATATTTGAGGCAAGCAGGGCTAAATGGTTAGAGGAACTACACTCCATAAAAACACTGATTAAACCCTTTAATTTGACATCATTATTGCAAAATCTGAACTGTTATCCTAATATAATTAGGTTTGTTAATAATAGTAAAATTAAGTTGTAAGTGACCAATATACTATATATGTTACCTGTATATTGTACATTATGTATGTGGCTACATGTTTACCAGAGGCCAATAAAAATAAAAAAAAAAAATAAAAAAAAAAAAAATAAAAATGTTTTGGCATACCTTAAAAAAAATGGACGTATGTGTGTGTGCGTGCGGATACAAATTTTTGTCGATTTTGGGAACACCGATCAACTGATTTGAATAATTAAAAAACTTTTAAGAGAACGAAGCGTCCGATTTTAACAATTCAAAAAACATTTTACTTGTATTGACAAGATGAATAATTACAAGATTAAATTTTTGGGAAGGCAGGCCCAGCGGTTATAGACTCTCAATCAAAGTAAGTTAAAAAAATGTCATTTAGCGGTTAAAAAAGTTTACTGGACATATGTAATTCAAATTATCAGATATTATATATAGATTTTTAATAATGTGCAAACATTTTGTGTAAATTTTTTTTGTTTCGTACCAAGATTTTAATTACGGTACGGAAAGTTCCAGAATTTGCCTTAAGGCATGTTGCCATGCACCCCGCTAATTTTCTAGGACAGCACTACTCAATACTATCATCTCATCTCAGCTTGACGTTGAGTTCTGGTACACCCTGTACTGTATATGTAATGATTTTAAACATTGAATTTTGAATCTATGTATCTATATGCATAAATAAAATTGAAGTGTCTGTTGGTAATAATAATTATGCAGGTTTTAATAGACGTATATAAATATATATTGGAAGTATATGCAAAATGAACATTTTTGAACAATTTTGGCAGTTCTGCCCAAACAATCCACCTGTTTGGTTATTATCTAATCTTCGAAATGATTCAAACGATTTTGATGACACTTTGGTCGTAACTTATATAACATTTACTCTAGAAAACAGCATCTTATTTTATACTATTTTATCTGATACAAAAGATAATTTAAATTTTGAATTTTATTCATCAAATTCAAATATTTTAATAATCTAATATATCATCTTATATATTATGATTTATGAAAAATGCCCAAATTTAATTCTGAACTATTTTGATATATTTGTTTAAAAATACCTTCATGCATCATTATTTAAATTTATTTTATGAATATTATCTTATTGATATAAATAAATTTATTTGATATATTTGAATATTGTATTTGACTTAAAACAAGACAGTTTGTATTTTTATACCATACGCAAGATTAAAATTTTATTTTATTTCATACGAAAGTTTTCAATGAGATTTTGAAGGTGCAGTCTTGTGATTCTGCCAAGTGTTTATTTGTTCTAAAAAAATTATATCCATATCTATTCTTTATCATTTATCATCTTTACGCAAGATCAAAATTTTATTTTATTTCATATGAAAGTTCCCAAAGAGATTTTGAAGTTGCAGTCTTGTGATTCTGCCATGTGTTTATTTGTTGCAAAAAAATTATATTTATATCTATTCTGTGATATTTTGTTCAAACAATAAGGAATTAAATTGGTTATTGGTATATTGAATTTATTAAAAAAAAGTTGGAGACTAAATAAATGTGAAATACCAGGATTAGACCGATTCTCCTTACCCTTTAATTGTTTGAAACTAATTGTACACTTATTATTAAAATGATTAAGAAAGTAGTTTCTGGATGAAAAATGAGTAATTGAGAAAAATTGTATAAAAACATTTTTTGGTAAAAATTCAAGCAGGGTATAATTATTCTGCTGATTCTTACCTTTTCATAAGTATCGCGAACGGATATCGCAGCTATTGAACGATATTTGCAATTGTGTACTTCAACACATTTAGTTTGCATAGCTTTTTCTTGAGCTGTTTTAAAACCAGAGCTGTTCAGCAATTTCAAATCTTCTAGCCTACTCTTCATTAATAATTTGTTCTGATAGTCTTCCATCATCTTGTTCTTTTAAGTTCAAAGGATATTAAAAGGAATGCATTAAATATAAATATTTTAGCATATTATGTCAAAACAGTAAAAAAATCTATATTATTTATTTATTAAATCATATATCTAATCTATCTTTTACCTTTTGGTAAATCATTTTGTCCCTTAATTTTCGTTTATTGAAAGCCTCCTGAGTCAAGTGCTCCTTGACGACAAATACTGGCTTTGTGGCGTAAGCTCTTTGCATTTTTCTATGATTACATAAATGTTTGAATAATAGATCTTCGCTACTTTGCTTAGTTTTTCTGACTTCGTCTTGTTTTATCTTAATTCCTGAACGAAGTTTTCCTAATTGCGCATTTTCTAATCGACTGGCCTTCTGGGTTTGATATCTTTCATAAAGCATAAAATAATTAACTTTTGTTACTGTTTATTAACAAACCTCAATGAGAACAAAGTATTTTAAATGAAATTATGGAAATAATACAAATCATTACATACGGTTATGAATTGATTATACATTTTATTCAGTTTATTGTTGATATATTTTTGAATAGGTGAGAGCGGCGCATAAAGGTAAATTTGATAATAGTAATTATACTGTAAAAACCAAACCAACTACATCACAATAAATAATTCATATCAAATAAATAACTATCCAACTACTATCAGACAAATTCACCAGTGAAAAAATATGTTTTTGAAGTTTTTTTTAAATTTGTCCCATGCTTTTTTTCCATCATAGGCGGGATAAAAAAAGACAGTCAAGTCGCAAAAAAGGTACACCATTTTATTTCGAATTTTAAAGAGATTTTACGGAATAGTAGATACATTATTCAATCTATGGAATGTTATTTATTAGGTTGAACAACAAAAAATCAAATTATAATCTGAATATTTATTTTTAAACATAATAAACAAAAATTGTTATCTAACTGATCATCAAAAATCTAGCTTTAGTAAGCAAATATGGTTAATTTATTATAATCAGAGTCATTGTTTCCTGAAATACAATTATAAAAATGAAATATGCAATAACTAGAAAATGAGACAAATATAATTTTTGGTTGAAATACATATTTCATAGGTACATTTTTTACAAAGATCATTCAACGTATAACTTTCGTATAGAACTCTGTCAGAAGAATTCTTTACTAGAGTTCGAATAACTATTAATTTTCTTTACCACTTGTAATTTTTTCACTTATTTTACTTTGTATTTGTATTTTTATTTTATTTTGTATTTACTATTTCTTATTTAAAATATAGATTCTAGGAATGGTTATATAAAAATATAAATATATAAAAAATTGCTGAAGCTAACTTAGAAATAGGAATACAACTTGTAAAACAATTAAATAGCGTATACTTCGAAATCACATTTAGGTATTATAAATTAATTATGGAACCCAAAACCCCAGTTAAACTATCTATAAACTATCTACTATTAAATTTGATGTGAATATTGATACATCCGTTTGATTTTAATAACGACGTTGTAAAATTAAGACCGTGACTGATTATACATCTTTTTTATTCTACTTTAAAATAGTATGGTTATATAATTATATTCTTCATTGATTTTTGAGATTATGACACTGCACATTTTTACCCGCGGACCTTTAAGCCCCGCTGAAATATGAAATGAAATGAAAATATTATAAATTCATTACTTGTATCATCTTTAAACTAAAATTATAAAACGTAAAGGAAACAGAATTTATTTTATTTCGTGTAAATTTTTCAAATATGCTTGAATATTAATTAATTTACTAAATATATAATTATTACCTCATCACCTCTTGATTAAGTTTTTGTAACTCTGTCATATTTTTGAGTTGTTCCAATCGATCTTTGTAAGTCCATCTTTCATCATGCATGTTATGAAGATTCCGACTTTTCACGTCCAAACAAGTCTTACCCAGTGGCATTTTTATAAATTTATCAAAAAAATAAATAAATACCGCAAAAGACAACCAACCCCCAAACAATAGTTAACACTCACTCTTCTCCCACCTTAATAAATTCATTAATTTGAAGAAATTATATTATTATAATTTCGAATTTTTACTTCCATTTTTTTACCCACACAAATTTTTGGCAGATTTTGCCAACCCCAACCCAAAAAATTATAAAAATTTTCACATTTATATCTTTTACAATCCTTACATCATCCCATTAACTTTTTTGAAAAAAAAAATATACAGAAATAACAAATGAAGGAATACCTTAAAATCACGACAGATTTTGTTTGACATTTGATATCAATCATTTTAAATGACCTATATAAAAAACAATATATTGCAAATATTTGATTTTTTGGCAAAATAGTATATATAGTAAAATTTTTACATATTTTAAAAGATAAGGTGAGTTATAAATTTGTCGAAGGAAAAGTTTATATTTGACGAACAGTTTATATTTGGCATTTCATATCATTCAGAATCCTTTGAAACGAAAACTAGAAATCGTATGAGAAAGAATACAATTTTGTACTTGTAGTCGACGTTTTCTCAAAAACGGTTGTACCAATTTCAAAAATTTAAAAACCATTCGAAGTAAGCTAGCTTGCCAGATCGAGTCATAATTGAGTTGCTTCGAATGGCTTTTAAATTTTTGAAATTGGTGTAGCCGTATTTGAGATGACTATAAGTACAAAATTGGTTCACATACACCTCATTCTCAAATGATTTCTAGTTTTGGTCTCAAATGAGGAACAGCTGTTCCTCTGCAATTAGCAGAAAAATAATAATTGTAAGATTCAAAAAGCACAAAAATTCAAAAATTGTTCGAAACGTGGTAGGTTGGAGCTGTTTTGTTTTTGGTGCGATCGGCCGACCGTTTCATCGTAAATAATGTTAAAAATATTTCATTAGAATTTAAAGAAAACATTGCGTGCAATTCTAATAAAACTTAATACAGTACATGGTTTAGATTCTAGACTTCTGTTCTTCTAGACTCTAGAAGAACATCCTTAAATATTATAGGTCTACAAAATGTGTTTAAATTAAACAATATTCAGTAAAGTTTGCAATATTGGAGAGCGCTTTAAACACCTACAATTACTCATATTATGTCAATTTAAAATTCATCAATTGAAGATGGCATTTATTAGCTTCTAGTAAAAACTAATAAGTTTCTAGAACTCTATTTCAAAGTTGGCAGTTGAAAATTTTTATCTAAATCTCATTAATTATTGTCTATTGTTTTCACATGTCGGACTACCTAATTCCTAATTCTTTACCGTACCTAATTCTTTTCAGTTCTGTCTTCAAATTTTATTAGGTATATAATTTGTTTAGAACTATCAAATGATGGCATTAATCTGTAGGTTACTATAGCGTAAAATAGGCAAGTATTAAGACACATGTATACATATTACGTATTTATATATATATATATATATATATATATATATATATATACGTAAAAACTTCGAGTCTTCTTAATTTTAAATCAAGTTAATTAAAATATTCTTCAAATGCCAACTTTTTTCCAGTGGGCTCATTATGCAACCGATGAGGGTTTTATTACCAGAAAAACTAAATTCCTATATAGTGCAATTAAGAACCAATTAGGATAATGAGTCCACAAATTACCATTATAATACGAAAGCGTAGAGTATTCATATAACAAACAGGTCTCTCTAATTAAACCTAACTAGAGCTCGCAAGTAAACTGAAACAGGCCATAAATGGATATAAAAGAAAAACGAATGTGGAAAAAAGATAGAAGTGGAACAGTGAAACGAACAACCCTGGCAACCATCTTTAATTAAAACACACCTCGATTGTTTTCTTCCTTTTTGGTAAGCTATAAATTTTCCAACAAAGTCGTGGGAAAAAAGCAAACACACTATTCCAGAGCTAGGAATATGGAGCGCTTCTGAAGCCAATGTCACATCGGATGGAGGAAAATGCACATACCGAAGAATTGTAACATCGTCAAGGCAATGACTAAGGGTTGACGTCTATAATTATCCGTCCCTTAGGTCCATTATTAGATGAGCTTAAACTTTTATCTAAGTACACCTTCAAGATAAAATTGTAAAAATAAAATATGTCGATGGATATGAGATTCTGGATACATTTGGTTCAAGTCGTCTACTTAAGTTTCTGCAACATAAGTTTATCTATCAAGTTGATAACATTTATGAATTGACATATAAAATGATCTATCTCTTGGGTCCATTCTTAGATAACCTTGAACTTCTATCTTACTACTCCTGTAAGATGAAATTATAAAAGTAAAATATGACGATGGGTATGCGATTCTAGATAAATTTGGCTTATGTTGTCTACTTGAATTTCTTCACAAAATACTCTTATGCTGGACGTAATTAGCAAACAATGATTTTATCTATCAAGTATGAAAATTATCCATCTCTTATATTCATTCTTGGATAAGCTTGAACTTTTATCTTGCAACTCATGTCATATGTGTGTTACGTATTTTTGTTATAAATTATATTACAATATATATTGTTATATCACATATTAGTATATTTGTATTATTATACCATCTATTATTGAAATTGAAATTTTAAGTCCTCCTGAAGCTATTCTGTGGGCTATATGATAAATAAATAAATAAATAAATAAGTATGAGGTTGCAAATAATAAAGATGTCGATAGATATGCAATTTTGGTTACATTTGGCTCATGTCGTCTACTTGGATTTTTTCTCAAGATACTCCTATCCAGGACTAAGTCCAGCAGTAAGAAATTATTTTATCTAATGTTAGAGAAGATGGAAATAGAAAATTTTGTAAATAACTCCACATATTTTTCAAAGAGCAAGTTTTTTACTCTATTGATGAGTATTTGAGTTATAACTTTTAGTAAATTATTCTGTTTTTTTTTCTTTCATATAAAAGGCAAGAGAATAAAGTTATGAGTAAATATTCGTTTTTTTTTAATTATATTTCATTTAGTATAGTATGTATTATTATCTATTATTTTAAGTTATGTACCATTGATATCAATAAATGTATACTAGTGTTGTATAAATATAAATATAAATATAAATAAATATAATGTATTAGGTTTTTTAATCAAATTCTCAAATGTAATCTCAAGTAAAAATCGCCTTTGTTGCAGCACATGAGGCCAACACTATAAGGTATGCATATATATTATATATTACATAGCTAGAAAATGGAGTGTTTAAGCAATGGGTTGCCTCCTTATAAAAAATAACAATTTGTAATATAAACCAGTAATCACAACCCAAAAAACCTAAAGTTGTTATGGCTATATCAAGAAAACGTTTATGTCGAATAACTGACATGTTATTATCAAAATTAAACACTAAGTTTGTCTAACTATTATATTAGCAGTGTTCTTGTTCATGATTCTTTAAATCTTATTCTTAATTCTTTAAAAAAAATGAGAAAAAATGTGTACGTTTGTGATTATGCTTATGCAAATCTTATATATATTTTTTTTAACAATTGATAAAATTCTATCATTAATTACTATAAAAGACCAAAACATAATTTGGATTACAATATTTTAAATGATATCGTTATATGATCAATCATATTTTTTATGATATATTTATTTTTACACCTGTCTTCAGTTGCACATCAAACAAAACTGTAGGTTTGAGAAATGACTTTAAATATACAAAATCTTCTGACCAATGTCAGAATTATTGAAATATTGATGAATTAACATGATCGATCATATTATTTCAATCTCATAAATAGCCATTTGTAAACGCTAACATTATTATTATTATTATTATTATATTATTATTATATTATTATTATTATCTTATTATTTCTAATATTGTTATTTTGTTGGACTTATTATTATCTGTCACTTATTGTTTTTATTTCACTTTATTGTTTTTTTAGTACTATTTTTATTATTCAGAAATTTTATTTAGTTTATTTACTAATTTCATTATGATTATTATTAGCTTTTATTTTATATTATATCAGCATACTACAGATATCATTTTAATGAAAATATTATCCTTTATTTTGTACTCTTTTTATTTAAATTTATGTTATTGTTCATTATTGCTATTAGATGTTAAATTAGTTAGCAGTCGTGACAAATATTTTAATTAAAAAAATATAAATATGTTATATCACAAAATGAATGGAGTTTGACGAAATACAACATATTAAAACTAAGTTTCATATTTATCTTTATATAACTTTTTTTTAATCACCATGTCTACTTGTGCCTGAGTATGAAAGACAGGAATGTATATATCTGCTTTAAATTCACAGTTTATAGAATCTTGTGTGTGGTAATAGATTTTATTGGTACTATAGTATCGGTAATATAAAATTGAAAGTAAACCTGCTACTGTACAGGCTAAAACATGCAGAAGAATACTTGACACGCAAAAAAAAAATAATACAAAAACTTGAATAACTTGAAACCCGAGGCAAAAGACATTGTGGTTTGGAAGTAGAAGATTGAAAAGTAAACTGAAGAACTATAGGCGAGAAAAAAATCCCATGTTCTCATGTCATAGACATGTTCTTTAGAAATTTCACTAATAGTAACAAAAGCTGATCCTATTTCTGTCCAAAAGTATAACTATAAGACATCACCCTACTACTCGTTGCACAAGCGGCGCGCAAGCAGTATCATGAAAAATGTAATTCGTCTCGCTGCTACAAAGAAAACCAACGAAATGCACACAATTTGGTTTGGGGTTGGTGGTTAGGGGATGACGGTAGCCTACATAACATCTCTTTGCTTTTGCCGGCCACTTCGAATACATCTGCTATATAATACAGTTACCACAGTGCCACACAGCCGTTGTGTCTTACTTTCGAGCAAATGTCGTACTTTATTCGGAATTCGAAGATAAAAAAGCCAACGCCGGCGGTATATTCTTTCAACAGTATCAGCGAATTTATGTGCACTATTCTTGAACCTGTATTGCACTATGCTATATTCACGACATGTTACTTATTTAACAGAATTTGTTGGTGAAGATCATTATCGAGTTAAAATACAAAGTACACCAGTTGACTGTGATTAACGAGTGTAATCGTTATCGAGAAATGGCAGAATTGTGTTGGCAGTAATCATCATGCGTGTAAATCTTTCACCATTGGCCATTTTGACTTCAAATTTTGAGAAAGAAAAAAATCTTAAATTTCAACATGTTTAGAATATTTTGAGTAGACTAGCATAGCTATAACGAAACAAAATAAATAGATTAAGTTCATTTAGCTACATTGTAGACAAAAATATGGCATGTGAAGGACAACTATCCTCCAGTATTTCCTTCTATTATTAATACATTGAATTTTTAATAAATGTCATATAGCATTTTACTACAATTTCTTCTCTTTAGTCGCTTTCGTGGAAAACGTTTGAGCACGTCAATATCCAATTGATTTGAATGTTGACTTAGCCGAATCTTGTATCTGATTCAGAACTGGTTAATTACTTCTTTGATAGTTAGAATATTCAAGTCGCGATGTACCAGCCAGTTAGGTAGTAATAGGTAGGGGCGTTTATGATCTCTCTAAAAGTTTTGTTCGTGACCAGGTGTTCACACCAGGTGAGTATCCAAATGTATACCAATATTTTTTACTACATTTGATAGGAAACAATTCACCACTCAGGAGGGCATGAACCTTGAAGTCCGGAACTCTCAGATCGCTGTAGGAATTGGCTGCTGAGGAAGGAATTCACTCGAAAAGCACAAATAAAAACTGTTATAAATAAAGAACCTGGCTGCGATTAATAAAGTATTTATTTATACAAATAACGTTTAACACTCGAAAAATTCAATAAACTCATACGGAAAAACAAGCGCATAAAACATGCATAAAAATATGCAAAACTTCTAATTTCGGAATTGCCAGAAATTTAGTGTTATCCGATTTTGACAAAGGTAGTTCGCTCGTGCCATCTTCTGTCGTTCTGGCGCAAACAGAACGTATAAAATCGTAATTTACATAAGAATGATTCATTTTACTAAACATCAATATATTTTACTATGGTTTTCGACTTTAGATTTCGACATTAAAAAATAAACTGAGAGTTTTGACAATATTAAAAATTTTCAAATCCAAACTTGCAAGTTTTGTAATATATATTAGTTTATACTTGTTTATCTATGACTTCAGTATAAGTCTGGAATAGAAAATAATTGTTTTGTGACATTACCGCAAAATGGATCTTTTTTAACATTATAAATTTTCTAAATATTCAAAATTTTTGTAAATGGACACAACATTAAAAACAAAGCAAATTGACTGAAACAATTGAATTTCTTATGATTTTTGCTTTTGGTCGAAGAACTTATTCCATTACTGGAAGCCTTTAACAACTATTGCAGAACTTCGACTACAAAAGTCAATATAAAATTTCAATTATTAGACAATATAAATGATCAATTCCCAAATTATTTATCATGTATTTTTATGCAGAAAATTTGCAGTAGCAATTTGATAACTAGGAAGATGTAATATAAACTCATGAAAATTATAGAGAGTTATTCAATTACTTAGGTCAATAGTTACCACTCAAAACATGCGCTTTAAATTTTATATTTAAGTTTCTATTGTTTTAATAAATTAATCCATTATTAATTGCAACTGTAGAAAAACACTTTAATCATCTAACATCTTAATCTTATATTTTTACAGCGACAAAGTGTGTTTTCCGTGTGTTTGCACTTTGCATTGCTGAAAAAGCTTGTTAAGGTAAAAACAACAATCTATAATCGTATTAAAAGAGGATTACATCGAATAGAAACATGACGTAGCATCACGTGAAAACAAAACATGGAACAAATAAAACCTTTCTGAAACAAAAGCGAACACACGTTTACAGAATCGTCTATGTGAATCTTTTATGGATTTTATCTTGCGGTAACACCAATACACATATCGACACATTTTTGCACACATATGCGAATGAGTACTATTTCACCTACGTCAGGGGTAGAAAATTAAGAATTTAGATAAAAGTCCTTTTTGGATTTCTCAAAATTTTCTATAATAAATAACATATATTATAGTATTACTTTAAATTTTTCTGTACTTTGAATATCCAATTCATTTAATAATTTAAAAAAAAATTAAATCAAAGTACATCTATCTATTATTTCTACCTCTAAACGTATTTTGCAAAATTCAATTTTTTTATAATATTTAGTTGAAAAAAATTATACTGATCTAGAATTTTAGTTGTTATTCCTCTCATACTGTAAAGAACCATGATCCTGATATTTCTTGTGTTGGAAAAATTATTTATTTAATTTTTCTTGTTAAATTCGAATTTTTAAATCAGATCATTTTTTATTTGCTATTATTTAGTATTTTACAGGGTAAAGGTTTAGTAGGTTTTCACTTCACCCAGGTGTATGTTTTTATAGAGGTTATATGAAAAAACTGTTGAATCTGAGTTAACATTAACAATACATCTTATAAATCAATTAAATAACGTAAATTAAACAGTGCTCACAAATAAAAAAAGAACAACGAAAGAAAATACTTATGTTATGTGTTTTAAAACATTGTCATTTCTTTGCCTATAGCAACTTCGTTAGAATCAAGGTGGTGGCTGGTTATACATATTTTTTCTCTGCCTTCAAATATTGTTGTTAAAAAATTCTTAACTTTACTGTTTTTTGAGATATCGTTGGTGAACGTTTTTACCTTCGGGCCTTTAATCTCTGACATACCTTATAGTTATCATTATACTCCAAGGTGTAAAATTTATAATAGCAAGCAAGATGTGGAAGTTGCAAGCATCTACAACTTGATATTGAATACCTGAATCTACACTTGCTGAAATATTACAAAAAATGCTGCTATAAAAATATTATTAAACGACCTTGGTGGGCTATATCAAAAATTTACTATAACTATATAGATAATATAGATATCCAGAGACAGGAAGGATTTCTACTTAACTATATTTTGTATCCAAGCCAAGATTGAAGACATTATAGACAATATACTGCGCAGCAATGAATTCTAATAAATATCAAAATAATACTTGAAAACTCACCAGTGCAAATTTAATCATTAAGGCACCGCATTTAGCAAATTTCAATCAATATATTGTAATAACATAAAATCAAAAGAGTCAAAGTTACCAACGAAATACGATTTTACGGTTAATGGACATTATGCCTTTTATCTTTGCTTGCAATATTCCAAACATAATAATTATAAGATCATATTGAAAAAAGGATATACATTTGCATTTTTTGTTCATTGACCTCGCTTCACTTTTATTTTATTTGTCTATTAAAAAACCTTCGCTTTACTTCAAGCATTAAGCCATCTATAGAATTTTTATTTTATATTCTTCACAACCCAAGGTTAATGATTTCGCATAATTGTATTTAGTATAACAACTAAATTTATCTAATACCATTTTTTTCACTAATATTTCTACGCAGTATAGAGACAAGTACATTTTTCTCGTGAATTAAACTTTTCATTTAACTATAGTCCAGTCAATGAAATTGTACTGTTATTTTTTTCGTGTGAATTGGACCAGTTTCAACAAGAGTCATGCACTCCAATGAAATTGTACTGTTGATAATATAAAATTATTAAATTTTGAAAAGTTCTGCAATTTTTCAATGTCATCAAAGAATAAATAGACGGTCTCAAAGAATTGAAATATAGAGCAATATCGGTTACCAACTTGCACAAAGTGTGAAAATTATCATTAAATTACGAAAGCAGATATATGAAAAGTATACTGAAAAATAATTTACGTTACCAAAGTAGATACTGAAAGTGCTTTCAAGCCAAGAACTTGCCTTTAGTAAGGTGATCATACGTCCCGGTTTGGCCGGGACAGTCCCGGATTCCATCTTGCGTCCCGGATTTTTCTAAAAGCAATTTTTGTCCCGGATTTTTCTAAAAGCAATTTTTGTCCCGGGTTTAGATCTTTTGTTCCGGATTGTCCAGGGTTTTCGAAAAGTATAGGTTTATAATGATTTTTTGCAATTACTTGATAATAAAATTACTACTATCCATCAAATATCTAAAAATTTTATGTATGCTTATATGAAAAAGGCGGGTTAAAATAGCCATTCGCATACATAATTTTGAACTTATATTTTAAATTTTACAAAAATTAACAAAAATTATAAAGATGAACTTCTTGAATCCTTGAAATACCTAATGCTAACTATTTTTAAATAATTAGGAAGAAAATTGAACAACATGTTATTATATGTTTCTTATTTTAAAATCACATTAAATTTTTAGTATTTACTTACCCCCCCCCCTGTCTCAACGAAAAATTACCGTCCCGGTTTTGTCTTCCTTTAGACAACATTCCTTAGACCTTAACTTTAGACAACATTCAATTCACACCATTGACCAGCAATCTAGATGTTAATATTTTTTCAATGGACAACTTATTGCAATTTGATTGAATGTCCTCAAAAATAATTTTTCACGCTTGACAAGTGAAATATCCCCTTTGACAGATGAGTTGTTGACCCCTGACCGGAGCAATATGGTGTTGACTGCAAGTCTAGCGGCCTCACTCTGCCTACAGAACGCGATTGCATTATTCAGGAACACAACTCACAGTCGCTCGAAAAATCCACACATATATAAAGGAGACATCAATAAATAAAACAAAAAAACGAAGAAAATTTATGTTTTATGAAAAAATCACTTATTATCAATGATTGATGAATATTTAAAAACGTACATAGTAGCTAGTTGAACAAATTAATAAGTGTAATAATTTAATATAGTCCTAATTTTTACTTCAGTGATGTTTAACAAAACGCTTTTGACGTAAGTATAAAAATACAGTATAAATTTCGTGAAGTATATTTATGAATATAAGATAACACAATGAAAATATAATAATTTTTATTAATTTTTCTCAATTTTTATATATATTTTAAACAACAATGAAAACCCAATGGTCCTATGTGATATATTTCTTACAAATTACGTTTTTTGTTTATAGCTGGCAACTCTTACAATTGTCCCATCCTTATGTGTTGATATTTATTACGACAATTTCTGTCATCACAGGGCGATTTTTTTATTAATGCAGCAATGCCGGATGAAGGCTATTTTCACTCGGAAACATATTGTTATCTATATTTTCAAGTAAAGCAGTTGTCACTATTGCTTGACAACAGGCTGCTCGAATCGGGATCGAATACAGGACCTCTAATTCAGGTCCGGTCGTTCTAGCCACTTACCAACGAGCAAAACTTCAGGAAAATATTGTCAAATAGTACGTAAGGCTCAGACTTCACAAAGAGCGATAACGTCTTCAACTACAGTTAAATATTTTAGTAGATTTTGTGATCAATATCGTCACAATACTGAAAGTTATGGCCAAAAATAACCATCTTTATTAAATACAAAAGAGCTATGAACAGAATATGTAATGGATTTTTGTCTTGGATATAATATATATGGTAATTATAAATCACATCATCTGGTTAAATTGGTTAAATTGCTTAAATTGAATTATCTAACCAAATTTGTATCAATGGATGGTTGACGAAAGCACATTTTTGAAAAACGTAAAAATACCTATTTAATAAAAAAATAATATCTCAGTAATTGTTAATTAGAAGCAAACTAAATATAGATACAATAAACGACAAAGAAATTCTTTCAACTTAAATGCAGTGAAATTTGTAAAGCAATTTCCTTAGGGGTACGTCTTGCTTTTAAGTATAGTGGGTAGTGTGTACACCTAACTGGACTCATATAAAAATTCATAATACTTAAATACGCATATGGTATGGCGGGGCACAAAAGTCTAATTTGAATTTGGCAAAATGTATCTCAACAAATTACACATATCAAACAAATAACTATCTGAGTATGTTCAGTGAAACTCACACATTACCAAAATTGTCACCTGGTCCTTTGTACTCTATCAGCTGGGTACAATGGAATAGATATCGGGCAAAAACGAACAATGTCTTATTTTTAATTTAAAAAAGATTCTCACGAAATGATAGCTACATTATTCAACTAACAAAAAATATAAATTGCATAGGTACATTTTTACAGAAATAACAGTGTATTCAACCTTGATCTAGTATCTCATGACCATCGTTAAAATAAGTATTTATTTAGAATCTGTTGTAAAATGGCATTTGTTAACTTTATGTAAATTTACTACTTTTCATTACTTACCAGGCTCCAGGGTAAGGGTTCAGTTGGTCCTTTTTAGCCCATCCACATGTAAGCTTTTATAGAGGTTATATAAAAACTCTTGAATCAAACTTAAAAACTAGTGGGGTGCATGGCATCGTGCCTCAAGGCAAATTGCTTTAACTTGAATGTTTTCATCTCATAATTTTTATAAATTATAATTGTCTAATATTTATAAGAATTATATAAACTGAACTGCAAAGTTGAAATTATTTGTTTAAAGTATATTAGAAGTGAGAATTAAAAATTGAAAAAAAAGTTTGAAACCAAAATATTTTTTTCCAAAATCAATTATTTTGTTAAAACAAGCAGAAAGTTCTTTGAATCATTTAAATTAGACGCTTAGTTTCCTCAAAAACTGTCATTTTTTGCACGTTTGGCTCTGTATCTACGAAATGGCTGGGCCTGCCTTTGCCAAAAACTAATAACTACTTCTCCCAATTATTACTATTTCTATTTTCTGAAGTTTTTGTTCTTTATCTCCGTTTGGCCTTTGCCAAAAACTAATCAGCACACCTCCCTATCAATAGAAATCGAATGTTTTTTGAACCATTCAAATCTGTTGATCCATGCGCCCGAAAACGTGACAGAAAAATTGTATCCATACATACATACACACACACACATCCATTTTTTCCTGAGATATGCCAAAACGTCGAAACGTCGAGAAATGCAAAAATTTTCAATTTCGACTTTTGGACGATTACAATAACTTACACTACAGGAAGTTAATAGCAATACATCTTATAAAACTACATCTTATAAAAATACCTAAAAGTTAGAAAGGTCTCATAAACTAAACAACAGTGCCCACAACCAAACTAACCATAAAAAGTACTTTTATTATGGATTTTCAAACACTGCCTTTTACCTTCCTATAGCTACGTCGTAAGAATCAAGATGATGGTTGGTAATACATTTTTTTCCTTCTGTTTCTAAATATTGTGGATACTAACTTTACTTGATGGTGGGAATAGCTCACTCGCAATAGTGGCGTTTTCGACTCAGTGGAATTCGGTGTGTTTCGGAAATTTAAAAATATTAAATTATATTAAGAATTGTTAATTTGTAGAATACAAGAAAAAAATTGTATTAGAAGTAAGAAGGAAAAAAGGAAGTTTAGTTTAGAAGATGAGAAGTACATATTGAGAAACAAAAAGAAGAATGAAAATCAGTTGAAAGAAAAATTGAATGGAAGATTAGGATATAAGAAGAGATAGTATATATAGAGATAGATATATGTATAAGAAATATATATGAATTGTATAGAATATGCTGAAAAATGATAAGAACAATGTAAGTGGCTAAAAATGCTGTAAAGCGGAGGCCAATAATAATTAAAAAAAAAACTTTACTTGTTCGGTGGTAGACCCTTTTACCGCGGACCTTAAAGCCGCGCTCTACGCTATATTTTAAATTAATTTATATTTTATAAAAAAAACTTTATGAAATATAATATAACCTTTTTAAGTAAAATACAAACGTATATAGTCGAAATTCAAATTTCTATAACGTTGATTCAATCGTTAGCAAAATTATTTTGGGGACTATTAGGCACTTATTTTTAAAGATTTTGCGATCTTATCACTAATATTTTATTTTTCTTTTTTCTGAAATTTAAATTTCTATAACGTTGTTTAGAAATGTTAGTGAAATTGTTTGAGAGACTCTTATCCACCTACAGTAGAACTTCAATTATCCGAATTAATGGGGACCGGGACCGATTCGGATAATCAAATATTCGGATAATCAAATATTCAGAGTTTTTTTTTTTAATTGCCATTGGAGAGAAAAAAAGTTACGTTTTGATATTGCACTATTTTTTTATTGAATTAAATGAAAGAAACATGACATTTTCACATGTTTTAAGTATAAATAAAATGTACTTATGTACAAGTTTAGAAATAAAAATCATTGTTTTGTAAATATCTCTGTCAAATCAAAACAAACAATGTGCCTACACTGGCTTTGCTGGTGGAAGAATAATAGCGCACTTAGACTTTTTTTGGACAATTTTTTTTCTGAAAGTGATTCGGATAATTGGAGTTCGTATGATTGGAGTTCGGATAATTGGAGTTCTACTGTATTTTTTCACGGATTTTGCGATCTTATCACTAATATTTGACATTCGTTTTTCCCCAAAATCAATGTGTATCAGAAACTTGACGCGCGCGTTCCCAACGCTGCCGCCGCTTGCTTCCCGCGGCTCAGTCAGCCGTACAAGAACAGAGGGAAACGTGGCAACAAAAGCTCGACAGATTAAAACGTGCGATAGTGTCACCGGCTGACAATCACCAGACAGGTTTCTGTGCCCTCGGCGCCAGAGCGAAGGATTACTTTCAAATGATTTTTCAGCGATACTTCCAACACAGCACGAGCGAACTGTAATGGAATTGAGATTTCGGAAAATGTCATGTGAAAAACTTACTTTTGTTCTACAAACAATATTTTTTCAATGATTTTATACTAGCATGAAAACATTCTTAAATAAACTAGTTGTGCATGGCATCGTGCCTTAAGACAAATTGCTGAAACTTCCTGTATCAAAAACTAAAATTGAAAAATAAACTAACTTTTCTTCAAAGCTTTGAAATATTTAGTTTTTTGAGCGCGTCGATTTTTTTGGAAAAATTTGACTTTTTTGAGAAATTAGTTTCTCATATTAACTTCCCGTAGGGTAAGGTATTGTAATAGGCCGAAAATCGAAATTAAAATTTTTTACATTTCTCGACGTTTTGAAAGTTTCTGAACATTTTGGCATACCTCAGAAAAAATCGATGTGTGTGTGTCTGTGTGTGTATGTATGTATGGATACAAATTTCAAGTCACGTTTTCGGCCGCACGGATCAACCTTTTTGAATGGTTCAAAAACCATTCCATTCCTATTGATAGGGAGATGACCTGATTAGTTTTTGGCAAAGGCAGGTCCAGCAGTTATGGAGATAAAAAGCAAAGAGTGCAGAAAATAGAAATCGAGGTTTTGAGAGAACGGAGCATCCAATTTGAATGATCTAAAAAACATTCAATTAGTAATACTTGGGAGAAGTGTTTATTTTGGCAAAGACAGGCCCAGTCATTTCGAAGATACGCAGCTAAATGTGTAAAAAATGGCAGTTTTTGAGAGAACTAAGCGTCCGATTTAAATGATTCAAAAAACTTTCTGCTTGTCTTAACAAAATAACTGATTTTGGAAAAAAAATTTTGCTTCAACTTTTTTTTTCAAAAAAAAAAATTGTTGTATATCGAAAATAATTCAGATTTTATTTTTAATTCTGACTATAGTTCTAATATACTTTAAACAAATAATTTCAACTTTGCAATTCACTTTATATAATTCTTATAAATATTAGACAATGTTACAATATTAATAATAATAATCTATTTGAAAATATTCAGTATTCCTCGAACATTTTGTTACGGTATGGGGAGTTCCAGCAATTTGCCTTAAGGCACGATGACATACACCGCACTAGTTTTCATTTTTTTTCAAAGTTTTTTAGAGTAGAAATATTGAAGAGCGCGCTAACGTGTAAACGTTGATACGGAATCCGTAGAAATGTATACACAATTTACACTTGCCAATATAATCTCTATAAATTATCTGATAATATAATGTGAAACGCTGGAGCTGCCTTTCCAAAACGTCACCAATTGCTAGTTTTGTCAATACAAGTAAAATGTTTTTTGAACCATTAAAATCGTTTGATTTGTGTGCTCGAAATCGTCGAAAAAAATTGTATCCGCACATACATACACACACAAACACTTACATCCACTTATTCTGTAAAATGTTCAGAAAGCTTTGAAACGCGAAGATATATAAAAAAAAATATTTTCGATTTTTTTACAATTACTATAACTTACCATACGGGAAGTCAAAATTGCCCTACGGGAAGTTAAATTTATATATTTTAATGTTGAATAAAATTTGCAAATTTGAAAAACTCTGACTGTACTTATAAGTAAGTAAGTATTTATTGGAGATTCAACATATTCATTCTTAATAATTACTATCTACTTAATTATTATGAATTTATTTATAGGATGCGGATAGATAATATATTTTAAAGCATTATTTTATTGAATTTAAAAATAATTTTAAATACTAATATCTATGATGTAAAAAAAATTATATGATTTCTGATAGCTAATAAAAAATATTAAACTAGTGGTGCATGGCATCGTGCCTTAAGGCTTAGAACTTCCCGTACCAGAATTAAATATTTGCAGAAAAATTCAAGTAATCAATAAATATTGATAAACAATTAATAACAATTGTATTAAACAATCAGGTACTCCGTTCTCAAAAACTAAATTATCATTATTGGCACTTTTTCCCCGAATCTTCGGAACGGCTAGACCTGTCTCCACCAAAAATTAATAAGCACGTTTTCTCATCAATTACTCATCAGTTGATTTGTGCGCCCGAAATCGTGGACGAAAAATTGTATAAACATACACTCACGCACATACATCCTTTTTCTCTAGTGTATGGCAAAATGTTCAGAAACCTTAAAAAGGTGGAAATCTGCAAAAATTTTCATTTTCGATTATTTTGCGATTACTATAACTTAAGTTAAAAATTGACTCTTATATACACACACACATAATTTAGCAAATTTGGTCCCTTTTGGTCTTCATAAACTTCTCCTAACTTGTTTAATATTATTGCTATTGACTATTATATTTACTGCAACATATCAAGAATATGCTGTTTTGATTTGACATTTTAATTTAACTATTAAAAATACCAAACATATTTTATGGCTATCATTGTTATTAATCCAATAAAAATAGATATTAGAATAAACCAACAAAAATAGTTTTCTCGGCAATGTTGCAGATATTCACTACAGCCAGCAACAAATTGAAATAATAATTTCCTTATGCAGTTGCTCTCTCATATGCAAATGAGTTGTTCCGAGTATAATGGGGCATGATCTTATTTACATTAGCACAATGTAAACATGTAGCGAGCAGAATTCTGGGATTATTTAAAACATCATTAACCTATATTGTAAATTAATTACAATTACACAAACGGGAAACGCAAGACTAGAATACAAACTACAATTTTATTTTAATATAACATTAATATCCGGCACGGTTTTCGTTTCAAATGTTTATTCCTATCATATCGGCATATATTTATCGAGATATTGAGGAATTGGTTTAATTACACAATTTAATTATGAATAGATTTTAATTACGTTATTCATATGCACATTGGATATTTAATTATAATATAATATATATATATATATATATATATATATATATATATACATATATACATATTTATATGGTAGGGTGAAGCATAAAGGTCCAATTTGACATTGAGAAAAGTTTTGTGAAAACAAAA
Organism: Ctenocephalides felis; assembly: GCF_003426905.1. Classification (NCBI taxonomy): domain Eukaryota; kingdom Metazoa; phylum Arthropoda; class Insecta; order Siphonaptera; family Pulicidae; genus Ctenocephalides; species Ctenocephalides felis. Next base: position 54,095,833 of record NW_020537758.1, read on the forward strand.
CCAATTATATTACTATCAAACAAACAACTATCTGACTACGTTCAGTAAAATTCCCAGCTAATTCATCATTGTAGAAATATATTTTTGTGCTGTTTCTTAAAAAATATTGTTACATGGGCCTATTACCCTGTAGACAGGGTAAAATGCGACGACCAGAGGGCAAACAGGTCTAATGTTTTATTTTTAAATTTAGAAAAATTTCACAAAAAAACAGCTGAATTATTCAACCAGTGCAAGAGATATATTTTATGAGTACATTTTCTTCATATATAATATTGTATATAACCTTAAACTAGTATTTCGTCATAAAAATTTATCAGCGCAGTTGGAATATCTATTTATATAATTTATCTCTTGTAAAATAGATTTTTTTAAATTAATTAAGTTATGTATTTACTATTTTTATTGTTTACACTTTTGCCAGGAAAATGAGTCAGTTGGTTCTTTTTACCCCATCCTTATCAGATTTTATAGAGGTTATATAAGAAAAACTGTTGAATCTAACTTAAAATTACCAATACATCTTATAAAACGATTTATTAAAGTATTCCTAAAAATTATAATAAAGTCTCGTAAACTAAACAACAGTGCTCACAGCCAAAAAATAAAAAAAAAACTTTTGTTATGGATTCAAACCAATGCCGTTTATCTTCCGGTAGCCAACGATCAAGCTAGTTATACATCTTTTTCTCTCCACTTTCAAATATTGTTGTTAAAAAATTTTTAACTTGAATTGTAGTTTATATTTCGGGGGTGAACCTTTTTACCCGCAGATCTTTAAGTCTTGCTCTATCCTATACCTACGTATAAAGTTTTTAATATTTTTTTAAGTCAACAGGAATCAAAATCATTATTGAAGTACATATATTGAGCATTATCTTAACAATTAGTGAATATATTTTTCCATGACACATGTAATTTTGAATTAATGAAAATACCTACCACTATTACAAAATTAAAATTAGCTAGTATTTCATAGCTTAGACAATAAAGATATGTAACATTGTCTTTAAATGTGATATTTCTAAATATTTTGACTAGGTACCCAAAATAGTGTTTGTTGGAAAAACTAGATAAGAAATTTACTTTCTAAGTTTAAGTTTTTGCTTACATGTAAATATAGTGCCTATATGTATTACAAACTGAAATCAATTTCCTCTTAATTAGAGCAATATTAAACATATTCCATAATGTATGACACATATTCCTATTATAAAAATGGCTAAAAATAATAAATCAATTAGATAAAAGATTGGAAGGCATTATATCGTTAAAGTAAATAGACACTTTTACTTCAATTGAACCACATATAAAGCAATTTAATTTGAAATATATTAAATTCATTATTATACTTTTGAACAAATGTTTTATATGCCCAAATATTAAACTTTAACCTCTTTTAATTTATGGAAAAACTTCAAAGGAGAAGGGATACATGCTTATATAGCTATATACTTTATGTAATAAATACGAAGTATCTAATATAGAATTAAGAATCATTTTATGTATAATATTTCATAATTAATAAAAATTTTCCAATAAGTTTTTTCGATCGTTTAGATGAAAATCTCATATACTGTCTTTTAAAAAAAGATAATTCAAAAACAAACTTTGTTACTCGAACGACAACAGGAAATAAACCGCCCATTAGATAAAAATGTCCCATATTAATCAATTTTTAATAAAAATCGCCATTATAACGACGGAACATAAAACTGAACGACATCTCATGAAACATTTATTACAGATTTTCAATCAATTGTCTTCGCTTTGTATTAAAACTCAATGGCTGTTCGAGATTAAATTCTAAGATAGAATACTTTTTCAATTTATTTATTAATAATACACCGATTTATAAAATAAAAAATGCTCGTTTTCTTTATGATGTCAATGATAGCTGAAAGGCTCTTTGAAATAATTTTATCTCAATATCACATCTAACATAATTGAATACGTGTTCATTACACTTTTGTTATACTGGAATATATAAAAACACACACACACACACACATAAACACACACACACAAACACACACACACAAACACACACACACAAACACACACACACATAAAAACACACACACAAACACACACACACATAAACTGCTATTTTTAATTTGTTAGTCATGTGGCTCAATACATAATATTATTATTTAACTTTTAGTTTATTATTTTATTTTACTGGTTTGTTTCTTCTTAAATAATGTCTTTGAAATCTGCGTGTCGCGTTTGTTTTTTCCTGGGTTGAATTTCTTTAACGTGCTGAATGATATGTGTATACAGTACGTACATGTTAAAAAGCTGTAAATAAACAATTTCAAGACATATTTATATTTTAAGTTATGTTTTCGAGGAGCTTAATTTTTCTATTTAACCCTTTTGCAACGAGAAAGTTTTTCGCAAGAATGTCGCTGAATGGGCCAGGCACAAAGATATATTTTAATATAATTCTATCATTATTCATAAATATGTATTGAGAAATTAAAAATTACGCTCCTTATAGACTGCTAATTATAATAAAAGACTGCAATTCTCAATAGTTTGACATACAGTGTAAAATCTTGAAGTCAAAGCAAACATATGTCGTCTATGGACGACGCTCGTATACATAGGTAGTGAAGTGGATATTGTCCATGACGCTCATAGCGAAAGCGTTTATATCTTATATTTGAATGTTTGAAAAATTATATATTTTATATATTATTTAGAACAATTTTAGTTCTTTAAACATAATATTTCGAAATGATACTCAGCATTTAAAATTTTCAAATGTGTGTATCTATTTGTAAGTGCACGTAAAAATCTTAAAATATGATTTTTGAAATCACCAGTTAAATAAAGCGCAATAAAAATTTTGTATTGACTTAAAATGCTCCTCAAAATATACTTCTTCATGACGAGTATATTTGTCAATCAAAGTAAAATAAAGAAATTTATATTTGATTTCTTTAATTAATAATATATTAGTTGACAAATTAAATTTCAAGCAGATTAAAAAAAAATAACTGCAAAACTAGTATAAAGATGCTTATGAAATAAATTAATTTTTAGTATAAATGGACATATGAAAATTGTTGAAGTTTCCGAAAACTATTAATGTCACGACTATTCACATTTTGTATTTTGAAGATTAGTTTGTCAGATCAGTTATAATTATATTTCAAAGCATCCGCCTTTAAATATTTGTAATGTACCTGTTTGTTAGATAAATTAATATTATGGATTTATAGATATATGGTTAACAAACTTTTATCACCAAGAGCACTTCATTAATTAATTTTATAGTGTGTAAAGTGATACATTTAGTATTTAATACTATGAAGTATTAGTTTTGACTGCCAATGTGTATTTTTAAAGTAATCTTATTTTAGTATCTTGGCATAAAATAAACTGAGTTCAGTAAACTGCGGATGATACTGTGCCAACAACCATTCTTATAGAATGACGATCTTTCACACTTTCTTTCGATTCAACGGGCTTGTTTTCGCCTCATGCCAATTGTTTTCAAAACAAAAACTAAACACAAAGTACGTATTACAGAATATAATATTCTTAGATACATTTTCAGATATTTTTCAAATTCTTCACATACATAATTAAATGCCATTGCACTTGCCATAAAATCGAACTTCACGGGCGTGTTATTAAGAACACATATTAGAAAGGTGCATTCATGATTACAACTGCCCGAATGAAGATTCTTTTCATCAGAAAATCCCATTTGCTATTTTTAGGTGATCTCGTCGTTTTAAGCCATTCTGAATCGAAATGAGACCAAATTTGGGAAAAGTATATGTGTGTGTATGTGTATATGTGGGTATGTGTATATGTGGGTATGTGTATGTGTAAATACATAGCATTCTGATAGCATTACTACTTTATATGAAAATTCAACTATAGGTAGGGTATGCCCTACCAATTTATATAACATTACTATTTTATCAATATTGGCTCTATATTTATGGTTCACTCTCAAACATTTTAACGTAGGATGAAATATGTTGTGATAAAATAACGTGTAGAAGTATTGTATTATAATTACATCTAATTGTAGCCATCTATGTATTCTTGCTTATAAATACGCCTAAATGATAAATACAACTCTTACGTACTGCCAGAGCACAAATATGAATAATTTTCACGAAATTATTATAATGTAGAAATTCATAAATTAATATTGTTCTACATACATACATCATAGTTCCATAAAATATTGACCACTTAATGGCCGTCGGTTTTCTTACAAATCCCTTAAAATTGCATTAAAATATTTCGTTTCAATTTGCATGTATTTCTGGTTGTTTTTCATAAGCTAAAGGGGTCGTCGGTCCATGAATAATAGTAAGAACTAAGTCACGTCAACTATAGTAATAGTAATAACTATAGTAATAGTAAGTAAGAACTAAGTCAAGATGGATTGTTTACTGTTAAAATAATAAAAATTCTTAGAATCGGTCACAAATAATGTCAGGACTTAAAACAGTAAATACGCCTAGATGGTAAATATATTTACAACTATTACGTACCATCAGAGCTTTTTTAAATTTTATTCTACAAATCTGTTTTTTATAAACAATAAGCATGTGATGCTAACAATAATTAATTAAATTAAATAAAAAATAGTAAAACACATAACTGTCTACTAGGTATATATGTTAATAATTTTTACAAATATCTTAGGCTTTTGTGCATGTCTATACCGCAGTTTGATGCAATATTGACCACTTTGTGGTTGGTTGTTCTTTTCAAAGATTTAGTTTTATATTTATTTATTATATTGTCTAACAAGACTTATGAAGTCACGTCCCTTAAAGTCGCATTAAAATATTTCTATTCAATTTGGATAAATTACTGGTTGTTTTTCATATGTCAAATAAAGAGGTTATTTGCACATAAATAATAAATAAGAAGAAATTTTCTTAAATGTACCGAATACTGTTAAAACTGTATATATTCTCAGAACCGACCACGGGTAATAATAATATTTAAGAAAATGTAAATTCGCCTAAACCGTGAATACACTTACAACTCGTACGCACATCAGAGGACAGATGTCAATAATTCTTTCGAAAATGAACAAAAATATTTCATCGTTTTCAAAATGTCAGGTTAATATAATATCAATTAATTTATGGCCGTTGATTATTTTATAAATCCCTTAGCAGCATTAAAATTAAGAACTCATTAAGGTATATTTATAAGTAAGTCAGGTCCAGAAGTTTCAGAGATACAGAGAAAAATGTAGAATAAACAGATATATGCGGTCAAAACGGATCATTAGACATATGCACATCAAATAATTAGCTGTTTTATAGAGATTTTAAACATTTTTGTTTTGTTTATTTCTCATAGCAAACTATACACCGTACATTAAGCTATATATTATTACAGGTACTATATATTTTATTACTATTCAGCTATGTAGTATTATTATGTGATGCGATAGACCTTCTTAGATATTATGTGATATGTTGTAGTAAATCATTGCAGATTCTTTTTTTTAGACGCTTTGGCGGTAAAAGCTTGAGCAGGTTATACGCTAAATGGTTTAGATGACGACTTAGACGAGCTTTGTATCTGGAGTAGTAATGACTAATTTCTTCTTCTATAGTTGGAATTCTGAGATCTTGATGTATCAATCAACTGGGAACATATTTTAGAGCGTTCACATTTTCTTTCAAAATTTCATTTTAGAACCTTTGTAGTATAGTTATGTTCGATTTACTGGCCGCACCCCATAGTTGTAGGCCGTAGGACCATATTGGTTTAATAATTGTCTTTTATATTAGGAGTTAATTTTCTATTGTGACTTGTGATTTCCAGTCTATTAACCGAGTTTTTAAACATGCGAACAAATTTGTTACAATTTTTTTGGGTTTCGTATCAAGATTTTTAATTCTTAAAGTTCAATTACACCTATACTTCAAACAAATTTTTATACTTCAAATATTAATTTTAAATTTACAATTCAGTTTAAATATGTATATATTTCATATGCGTTAATGTAATCGTAATAAATATATCCTCAGATGAATTCATTTTCGGTATCTCCTCTTTTGTAAAAATATTCAAGTGTTTTGAGTGGTGAGATTGCCACTATATATTATATGAACGAATAATCATATGGTAATTATAATTATTTCTTTGAAAATATTTAAAAGAATTGTTATTAATCGTTGATCAATATTTTTTGATTACGTGGAAGCTATATTTATTAATTGTGATACGGGAAGTTCCTTAAGGCACGATGCCATGCTTCACTAGTTATACTTAAAGTCACTACTGCTAGTACTTTAAAATACTACTGGTTGTTTCTCACTAACATGGACGGAATACTATTTAAACAAATAAAATTCATAGAATCGATCAGAAATAATGACGGTGCAAATTTGCCTCAATAGTAACCTATGCACCAAAATCTTGCGTCGGGCTAGGGCGCAGGTGTTAATAATTCTTTCAAAATTGAACAAAATTATTTTATCCTTTCCTAAATGGCTGGAAAACAGTTTAATATAATATTAACCACTTTATGGCGGTCGATTCATTCACAAATTCCCTTAAAGTCGCATTAATATAACACTTAAGATATTAAAAGAGCGTTTCGCTCTTAACGCTCTAGCCGTTTCTTGGAACCCCGAGGCGTAGCCGGAGTGCGATATCAATATTTAAGGTATCGCATTCTGATATAAAATTCATCCTAATGGTCTTCGTACTTTGTACGTGATGTATGGGCCGAGTAGCCCCCGTATTACAGGCTTCGAGACCGATGCTATCTGGGTGTAAGTACTATTTTAAATGAGCTCAGGTGCTCCATTCAGCGTGTATAGATGGCCGGATGTTAAATCGATAATGGTTACGTCACGTACACATCGGGAAATAATATCTTAAAAACTCGGAAAAAGCGAACTGATCATTGCCGTTTCCGAGGGATTTCAATAAGTTTCAAAACGATAGTCGGATGCTTCGAACGGTTAAGCTTCGTAATGAACGGGAAGGACTTGCTCGTAAATCTTGCGAGAAAGCGAGTATTTGTAACTGAGCCAGTTTCGGATAATCTATAGAGATGTTTTAAATTTCATTTCTTCAGTATATTAAATATAATTAAAGGCCTTCGAGTATTATCTGCCGAAAAGCAAATAAATAAAATTAAGTGTTGCGTATCAAAAACTTTATACATAAACAATTGATATTTAATCATTGGAAAAAGTTCAAACTCATTTAAAATCTTCATATTTTCATAATTTATTTTACAATAATTTAAATCTTCAAACTAATAGGCAGAAAGCAAACGTTAAACTTTGCAAAGTTCTTTAAACTACAGGCATTCCATTTGTTGAATAATTGTAGCAGGCAAAAATTGAGCTAAAGTAAATATTGTGAACTTCCCGTAGAATAAGTTATAGTAATCGCAAAAAAATCAAAAATGAAAATGTTTTTGAACATTTTGGCGTACATTAGAAAAAATTGATTGTATGTGTGAGGGTATGTATGTTTGGATATAATTTTTCATCTACAATATCATGAACACGAATCAACCGATTTCTATTTTTAATGAGACGTGCTGATTATTTTTCAAAAAAGCAGGTCCAGTCGTTTCAAAGATAATAATAATAATAATAAACGGTAGTCTGCCCGAAGGCAGGTCCATGGTGTGGGAACCACCACAATAAATGATTTCCTTGCCCTTCATCCCATTACCATTACTCCAACTTTTTATATTTCATGTATTTTCCTTTCCAAACTTTTGTTTCCATGCTTCTTGATCATGTGCTTCGGCTTTCAGTTCCCTGCATTTTCTCTTCTCGCGTAGGTCGTCAATCGTCTGCATTCTTCTTTTTCCCATTCCTTTAGTTCCTTCTATTTTACCCTCGACGACGTCGTGTAGGAGGCACTCTTTTTGCAAAAGAGTCCGATCCAGTTTCCTTTCCTTCTCAGAATTGTGCTCAGTAGAGTGCTTTCTTCGCCCACTCTTCTCAGGACTTATTCATCTGTTATTTTCAAAAATACGGGGCAAAAAGTGCCAAAAATAATAATTTAATTTTTGAGATAACAAAGCGTCCGATTGATTCACTTGACTTGATTGATTCAAATAACATTTTACTTGTATTGACAAAATGAAAAACAGATAAAATGTTTAAAAAGGCAGATCTAGAAATTTTGTTGATACTATATAAAAAGTGAAAAAAGTGACATTTGGAGGTTGAAAGTGATTATTGGACACATGCACATCAAATTATCAGGAATTTTATAGAGAGTTTAATAATAAAACCAAACTTTGCTTACATTTCTATGGGTTCAGTACTATTCATTCGATAGTATGCTCAGCGCAATTACTTTGAAAAAGGGTTCAGAATCTTAAAAAAATTCAAATTTCTCAAAAATCTAAATGTTCTCATTTAAAAAAATCTACTTTTTTATATTTTTGGTACGGGTAGTTCCAGCAATTTGCCTTAACGCACGATGCCATGCACCACTAGTTTTCCTGTTGAATTTAATGTAGTAGAGCGGGGCTTAAGCTACGCCGGTAAAATAGTCCACCACCAACATCTCTAAAACAAGTAAAGTTAGAATTTTTTTAACGACAATATTTGAAAATTGAGAGTAAACATGTGTACCCATCCTTCTTAAAGCAATGTCGCTATCAGGTGATAAACGGTTTAGCTTGAAAACCTATCAACAAATTTTGATTGTCAGCAATCTTGTTTAGTTTACGTTTATTCATTTAATATAATTTGTAAGCATATGTTATTTAGTTGTTTTATAAGATGTATTATTTATATCATATTAGATTTAATAGATATTTTTAAATAACGTCTATAAATGCATACATGTGGGTGCAGTACCAATCATAATTGGTCTAAAAGAGTAAAGGGTAAATAGTAAAGGTTTGTAAACCTGGCAGAGTATAAACGATAACAATTAGTAAATAAAACAGAAAACTATTTTACGAAAGTTAAATTAAATTCTTAAATAATCCTAAATAATTATTCAACTTTGCTGATTAATATTTCTGACAAAATACTTTATCAGGGTTATATACAGTGATGCCCCTGTAAAAAATATGCTCATGAAATTTATATTTTTGCGCTAATTTATTTATCTGCTAAATAATGTAGTGCTCGTAAACTCGTAAAATTCCTTCAAAATTAAAAATAAAACATTAAATTTGTTTGCCCTGGCTCTGTCCCATTTTATCACGCCTTTAGGGTAAAATGACTAGATGAGATATTTTTGAAAAACAGCAAAAAATTAATTTTTGCCCAATAATGTATTAAGTTTTACTGAACATATTCAGATAGTTTTTTGTTTGATGTGTGTTATTTGTTGTGACAATTGGTTTGGTTTTCGTAAAATAATAGCTCCAACGTCGCCGTCATCGGTGTCCGCATTTGGTCTTCTGCCACACCAACGATCGTCGGTGTCCGCATTTGGGTGTAGCAGAAGACAGTATATCGAGCGACTTGTAATGAATGACATTGACATGCTAATTTAGGTTTCCATATTTCAAATTTTAAATTATAACGCACTGATGATGAGACAAACCTAGTCTCGAAAATTATTATTTAATAAATTAGTGCAAAAAAGAGTGTTATCTGTTCATATTTCCAAATTAATATCTATTATCCACTCAGAATACATTATATATATATATATATATATATATATATATATATAAGTAGATTATACATTTTACATGTACATTACTCATACATAGAGAGATATTTACGGTACCTCGAAAAAGCTTTCTAGAAGATTGAATCTAACACCGCATATCGGCATACATAGAATTTTTATTCAGATATATGAATATATTAACATAAAGTTCAAGCGGTTAAGAATAATATTGAAATAAATACACGAAAAGGCATAACAAGTAAAACAAGACGATAAGAATATCCCACGCATGTGATATACATATTTGTTGCCCTTTAATGGACAAGCCACATTCTATTGTGTTTACGGAGAGAGTGATTTATTTATATTATTTTATCTATATCTACATTTATATATAAATATATATACATATATATATATATATATATATATATATATATATATTAGGGTGGTCTTTGATATGGACATTTTCGAATTTCTTTGCTCCCAAGGGCTCAAATGGTTCCAAATTTGATGTAAATATGTCCAATTAACAGTTTTGACCGTCAACTAACATTTTTTTAACTTATTTTTATTGACAGTCCAAAACCGCTGGACTTGCCTTCCCAAAAATTTAATCAGTGTTTTATATTGCCAATACAAGTAAAATGTTTTTTGAATTATTGAAATCGGACTCTCCGTTCTCTCAAAACTCGAATTACCATTTTTGTCTGTTTTGGCTCCGTATCTTGGGAACGGCTGAACCTGCCTTTGACGAAAAAAATTGCATCCACACATACATACACACACATTCATCAATTTTTTCTAAGGTATACCAAAATGATCAAAAACCTCTAAAATGTAAAGACATATAAAAAGTTTCATTTTCGATTTTTTTGCGATTACTATAACTTATCCTACGGGAAGTTAATAAACGCTAAAATTATTTACGCAATTTTTACTTTTGAGAATTAGGAAATTTTAGAAAAAAAGTATGTATAGTATGATACAGAATAATATCATTGGTTTAAATTAGGGTTTATACAAAAACCGACCGAAACCATTTCAGAAAACCGGTTTTCAAATTTTCATTTTACTAAAAAACCGGTTTTAACCGGTTTTCGAATTTTATATAGAATATAAATTTTTGCTCGAACATTATGTAATTTAACCGCAAATTTAGTGTAATTTAGAGCAGTATTTGACTGAATTTATTTATTGTTCAATTTTATAGATAGTAAACAAAATTATTTTAATTTTAATTAGTAGAAATAAAAATAATAGTTTATCTTGATTAAATAAATTTGAAAATAATTATTTGCATTCATGCATCATTTTTACATATAAAAATGAAAATATTTTTATGGTAGTGAAAGGAAAGTTTTCGAATAAATAAAAATAATATATTTCTAAATAAAAAAAAATCATAAAAAAATAAAAAAATAAAAAAATATTAGATATATTTTCATACATACTTTTTAATATCAATTTTAGTTTTAAGAACAATTAATCGGGTATTGTCTGTTCCGAGTAATTTTAATTAATTAATTTTAAACATTATAATTATTTTTTGTTTAATAAAATACGATTTCAAAAGACTGAGAACGTCTATCGAATTTCTACATAGACGTGTCCTATATTCACTCACAAAAATTTCCTGAAATAGAAAATACTCTCATACGCGATGGCGACCAAATTATGCTCAATTGTTTTTAAAGCCTGATATGATAATTCCAAGTTTTTTATTTTTTAATTAGTGGCTTCTAGGGTTTAAAACTCGTTTTTGTTAAAGTTTGAGTAGCGGAAGTTACTTCTTCAAGAAGGAGTCACACTGATTCAAATTAATATATACACTGGTATAAAAATCTAAATTAATATATACAAAACTTTTCTGGAACCATTGCAGACTGATAAGATATTAAATTCTATAGAAATGATATGATTTCAAGAATCAAAATGCTTTTGTCTATCCTTTATATTTGGCTATATTTGTCATTTTCCATTTATACAGTAAAACCGACTTTTTTTACTAAAGAACTGGTTTTTGAATTCCATAATTTTCGCCAAAAAACGGTTTTTAAAATCGGTTTTTGAAAACGGACAAACCCTAGTTTGAATGCTTTATATTAGTCAATATACTAACTAGCTGTAAGTGGTATTCTGTCTTAAGGCAATTAAGGCATCGTGCCTTAAGGCAAATTGCTGGAACTTCCCGTACCAAAAATTATTATTTTTTTAAAAACGACTAACATTTTTGAAAAAAATTTACTACAAAAAAATAAAATTTTTGAGAAACTATAAATTGGACAAAAAATTACTTTTTTTTGAAAAAAAAAATGAAAAAAAAATTGAAAAAAAAATTAAAAAAAATTTTATTTTCTGAAAAAAAAAATGTTTTCTTTATTTTGACATATTTTGGAAGATCTAAACTTTTTTCAAAGCAATCGTACTGCTTTAACTGCATAGAGACAAAATATAAAGCGCGTAAGCGCCGCGTCACTGTCTAACGGATAAACATTAGGTACGGAACCCATAGGAATGTAAACAAAATTTATACTTATTGTTAAAATCTCTATAAAATATCCGATAATTTGATGTGCATATGTATAATGTTCATTTTTGACCGCCAAATGGCATTTTTTTTTACTTTTTTCGTTAGATCTCCGAAACCGCTAGACCTGCCCTTATGAAATGATCAATTCTTCATCTTGTCAATACAAGTAAAATGTTTTTTGAATTATTAAAATTGGACGCTGCGTTCTCTTGAAAACTGAGGTACCGTTTTTGGCACTTTTTGCCCCATATCTTCGCAACGGCTAGACCTGCCTTCGCCAGCACGTCTCCTTATCAATACGAATCAAATGTATTTTGAATTATTCAAATTGCTTCATCCGTGTTCCCGAAATCGTCGACAAAAATTTGTATCCGCACACACATACATACACGCACACACACATACACACACACACACACATACATCCATTTTTTCTAAGGTATGCCAAAATATTCAGAAACCTCTGAAACGTAAAGATATATAAAAATTTTCATTTTCGATTTTTTTGCGATTACTATAACTTACCCTACGGGAAGTTAATTAATATACACAAAACTTTTCTGGGAACCATTGCAGACTGGTAAGATATCAAATTCTATAGAAATGATATGATTTCAAGAATTAAAATGCTTTCGTCTATCATTTATATTTGGCTATATTTTCCACTTATACAGTAAGCAAGGTTTTTGAATTCCATAATTTTCGCCAAAAAAAAACGGTTTTTGAAATCGGCTTTTGAAAAACGACAAACCCTAGTTTGAATGCTTCAAATTAGTATATCTTCAATATACTAATGAACAAACACGAAATCCTAGAATATCCTTTTTCCCACAAAGGTATGCGTTTCATAGTGCACGGATGCGCAAAATGAACAAATAGTCGCAGCTTTTTCCGCGTAATCTCTTCGATCCAAAGCTCGGTGCACCTACACCGCCGCAACAATCTAATGTTAATGTTTTATACCTCTGCTTTCCTTGTGTTATGATTTAATTTGAGAAATGCGAGAGTCAGTGTATCGCGTTCCATGGCTACGGAGTTAAGTGAATAATGAAGTTTTCTTTGGTATATACATAATGAAAAACGGACAACGAAAATCCGATGCGAAACGTAATGCGATGCCATGTAAAAAAGATACTACGGCGCTGCTTAATGAATCCCAAGTTCTATTATGGAAATTAAAATGTGCGTGCTCGCAGACGCTTCAAAATGTTCTTTGCATGCAACCGGATGATGTAATTGTGACAGTGAAAAGTCCTGAATATTTTAACATTTTTTTGAAGTAATTGATATGGATAGTATCACTTACAGTTTATCTAGAATTGATATTTATCCAGGATCTAAAACAATAAATAGATGATTCGATAATAGATATTCCTACTCCTACTTCCTATTTTATTAGAAACTAACTAGTGATTGGAAAATTATTTATATTTATTTTCTTATAAATTACAATCTTTCTGAATAGAAAGACATTGAGTAATTAGTTTGACAAAGTGCATTACACAGACTACATGTACACATGCATACACATTGTTGATTAAAGTGTTAGATCTATTAATTGCTTTCTTTTTAGTCTTATATTATATGTAGTTTTGTAAAGACTTGCTATCAGTTCATTTGGATGATGGTCAATTTTACTCTTGAAGTTAAGGGCACTTTTTTTAATTTCTTCACTGATTGTGAGTGTATCGGGGTCTTGATAAATTATTCATGTCAGTACATACCTTGGCGTTAATATTGCTTGTCTGATTATTTTATTTTGGAATCGTTGCATTTTTATATGTTACTGACTTTAGCAGCACCCCATAGATGAATGCCATACATCCAAACTGGTTTGAGGATAACCTTGTATAATAAAATTTTATTGTACATCGACAGTTTTGATCTAGATTGGAAAAACACGATTAAAAATTTACTTTACAAACCTATGTTATAAATTTGATATAAGAGAGATAGGTTACGGTTGTGCCAGGATACGATAATGACAGTTGTCATAACAGCTGTACTGATTTTGAGATAGGATTCAAAGAAATGATGTTGTCATCAAGAAGTACGCCATAACATAATAAAACGTAGAACGTAGACTGTATTACGTTTCTTTTCTTATTCAATTTCTTTCAATCAATTTTCACTTGTAAATATAGATAGCAATATGTTTCGAAGTAGAGATAGCCCTTGTCCGGTATTGCTGCACCAATAAAGAGCCAGCCCTATTAGATGAATTCCAATCATAAGAATTATCAAATATGGATGGATTGACCATTGGGTTATCATCTAAAAATACGAAGTAAGTTTCAGCCCAACAGCTCATAGAACGTAAGGTTCAGATAGATGTTTAGATATGAGAATAAAAAAAAAACTCTTTCAATAATAACTGTAACTTGTTTACAGATAGATCACTTTGCTTATCATTAACTTTCCGAAAGGTGGGTTATTATAATAATAAAAAAATCGAAATTGAGCATTTTTGCATATCTTTACGTATCAAAGGTTTCTGAGTATTTTCGAATACCTCAGAAAAAAAAATGTGTGTGTATGCATGTGTGTGTAGATACAATATTCCGTCGACGTTTTTGAGATTACTGGTCAATCGATTTGAATGATTCAAAAAGCATTCGATAACTACTTATGGGGATTAGTGCTGAATTATTTTTGGAAAAGGTCGGTCCAGCCGCTTCCGAAATACGAAGCAAAGACTGCTTAAAACAGAAATCAAGTATTTTAAAGAACAGAATGAGCATGATTCAAAATACATTCAATTCTTAATGATGAGAAGACGTGGTGATTAGTTTTGGAAGACAGGCCCAGACGTTTCAGAGATAAGAAGCTAAAAGTGTAAAAAATAGCAGTTTTTGAGAGAATAAATAAGCATCCAATTCGAATGATTCAAAAAATATTCTGCTTGTCACGAAAAGATTAGGGAAAGACATTTTTTTCAAATTATTTTTTTTTTCATTTCATTTTTTTAATATCAAAACTAAATCAAATTTTAATTTTAATTCAAGTTCATTTATATGCATGAGATGAATAATTTATTTTGCAATTCACTTTATATAATTCTTAGAAATATAAGATTTTATTTTGTATTAAGAGTTTTGTTTATTTACTCTTTATGTAAACATATATAAACGTTATACGATATTATATTATATTTGGTCTAAAATACAAATAATGTAAGTTACAGTATTGAATATTTCATTCCGGCACAGGAAATTCTAGCAATTTTCCCTAAGACACGATGCCATACACCACTAGTTAATTTTTCTTTTATCACTTGTATCTCATATCACATTTCACTTTTAGTTCATTAGCTAATTATGATATCGCTCGAGATACTTCATTGGGTTTATAACGAATATTATGACTTATCCACAGGCAATCGGACGTTGCAAGAAGCAAAAGATCCTATTCAAACAGATTAAAAGGAAATCGTAAAATCAAGTTGAAGCGATATTTAATCACGCGATATCCCACGGGCTGACAATATCCACCGTTGGGGCTGCGTTCCGGCGCACCCCCGCCTCCCGTATAAGAATTATGACCGCAATATCTGTAAGGGGATGATTTATATGGCCAATCAGAAGCCAGCGACCTTCGGTTTACACTGTGTATTCCCCGGGTATAAACTATGAAGTCGATGCCGAAAGGGGCAAAATAACCGGAGATATTCAGGAGAGTTTGCCATCAAGATTATAGATATATGGCACTCGAGAATACGGCACTCTTCTAAACTCCCGCTGTTTTGAGAAAGGAAAAAACACAAAATATTTATCTACATTTCATAAATTGTTTTTTTCTTCCACTCGATAAATCCACGATTCGGGTTTTTTTTGGGTTATCTATATGTGGCGATATCAGTTTGTCACGAGTTTTATTAAAAGACAGCGCAATATCTTTCCAGGAAACTTTTTACTTATAAGTTTATGGAAGAGTAGGTAATAAAGTATTAATAGATACGCTAAATGAATGCAAATTTATTATAAAATATTTTTATATTTTACATTTTTATTTTGTATACTTTAATTAGTACAGAATCTTTTTAAAATCAATATTTGTGCTTAAATGTAGTTTGGCTAAAACAAGGCTATATGCATGTAGAAATTTTTAACTATCAAAATTGATTCAATATCCAAAATTATAAATATTTTTTTCTCAATCATTAAAATTTGATCAATATTTCTGATCTTGATCATATCTTGATCTTATTCTGAATATAGGCTATTATACGCGCACAGACTTACTTTTACAAACAAAAAGTACTTGCAAGACTAACAAATTTGTATATGTTTCGGTGCAGTCAATATTTTCCTCGGTTGATAGTTGACTTTATGAATCAATGTTCATTTAAAAAAATGTTTTGAGAAAATTGTGTGAATGTATATTTAAGTTTTGTCAGCCAATATTGACTTTATAAATTTATATAATATTAATTTGACGAACATGTTTCAATAAGCATTTATAAGAGTTATATTATAACCATTGGTATTTTATAACGATTTATTGAAATAATAAAAATCTAATAATGAGTGATTAAAATTTAGCCCTTTTTTAAAAGTTTACATAATCTCGGTAAATATGCAAACGGTCATTGCATAAAAAGCATATGAAGTCGCAATATCTGATAAATTTTAGTAAAATAGTAACAAAATATATTTCTATAATTAGGAATTAACTGAGAATTTTAATTTTGAAGTTTTGAAGGTTTCTGAACATTTTAGCATACCTTAGAAAAATGGATGTATGTGTGTACCAGATATGTATTTTGTGTGTCCGCATTATTTCGTTCACATTTTCGGTCGCATGAATCAACCGATTTGAATAGTTCAAAAAACATTCGATTCCTATTGATAGGAAGATGTGCTGATTAGTTTTTGGCAAATGAAGGTTCAACAGTTACGGAGATAAAGAGCAAAGAGTGCAGAAAATAGATATCGAGTTTTTGAGAGAACGGAGCATACGATTTGAATGATCTAAAAAACATTCAATTAGCAATGATTGAGAGAAATGGTTATTAGTTTTTGGCAAAGGCAGGCCCAACCATTTCGAAGATACAGAGCTAAGAACAAAAAATATAAAAAATACCAGTTTTTGAGAGAAATAAGCATCCGAATTGAATGATTCAAAAAACTTTTTGCTGGTGTTGACAAAACAATTGCTTTTGGAAATAAAAGTGATTTTTTTGGTATATTGAAAATAATTCAGATTTCAATTTTAAGTCTGGCTAAAGTTTTAAAGCTTACTTACATACTTTAGATAAATAACTTTAGCTTTGTAGTTCGAATTATATAATTCTTATAAATAAATATTAGACAAATGTTACAGTATTTATAATAATCTATTTGAAAACATTTCTTATTCCTCGAACATTTTGTTACGGTACGGGAAATTCCAGCAATTTGCCTTAAGGCACAGATGATTCAACTATAGTTAAGGCAGTATAATTACTTAAAGTTACATTGGCCTTTTATGCCTCATCTACACTATTGCATGAAAAAAATCTCCTATAAATATCTATTTGTGTCGAATAGTCTGTGCGATAGTGTTATTGGGCATTGTGTGATTATAAATTATACTACAGAAGTTTATTCACAAGGGTGTTCATTAAGTTCCCTTCCTGTAAAATTATAAAACTGAACATAATTATGTACAAAATATTCAACATCATGGAATATATACGAGTGCCTAATTAGTTTAACACAAAAATAAGCAATTTCGAACCGTAAATCTTCTCAAAACAAGATACAAATTTAATATACGACTAAGAAAGTTAATACCGGTCCCGAACCGCGAAAAGGGCATTAACAAGCGCGCATCCCATAACGCGACAAATGATGATTAACCGCGTGTTAAACTAAATACATTGTTTCAAAGGTCCGCGTTAAGTTCACGGCTAAGGGCGAACTATAATTCTTTGGTTCTGCAAAAGCGGCCTGAATTCGGAACTCCAGCGGCCTCCGGCGGCGGTCCTTTACACCGCCGGCTGATTTACGAGTACAAGTTTAGCCGAATACTAATTTCAACCCACTGCTGCGACGGAAATGAATAATAATCTTCGCGAAACACAAATTACACATACGCGCTTGTATACTGCATGTTGGTTACTGAAATAATTCGTTTTGTGTACATTATTCGCTAGCGGATATGGACAGATTTTCGGCGGAATAATTTGATTTTCTTTGCAAGGATATATGTTAATCATTTCTATTACATATATTCACACTTTATTGTACTAGTCATTTTGTATGAAAAAGTATTAATTTAATTTAATTTAATTATCTTCCCGTAGGTTAAGTTATAGTAATTCGAAAATGAAAATGTTTATATATCTTTACGTTTCAAAGGTTTCTGAATATTTAGGCATGCCTTAGAAAAAATGGATATATGTGTGTGTGTATATGTGTGTATGTCTGTGTGTTTGTCTGTGTGTTTGTCTGTGTGTTTGTCTGTGTGTCTGCGGATACAAATTTTCATCGACGATTTCGGGAACACGAATCAACCGATTTGAATAATTCAAAAAACATTCCATTCGTACTGGTAAGGAGGCGTAGTGATTAGTTTTTGGCAAAGGCAGGTTTTGAAAGCCTTTTCGAAAATACGGAGCAAAAAGTGCAAATAATGGCAGGCTCTGAGAGAACAAATCGTTCGATTTGAATTATTCAAAAAACATTTGATTTGTATTTATGTGGAGATGTACTGATTACTTTTTGGTATAGGCAGGTCCAGCCATTTTAAAGATACAAAGAAAAAAATGCACAAATTCCGATTAGATCCGAAAGTCAGAATGTTGTTATAGCTGAGTTGGTTAACGCGTCACCGTTTGCATTAGTAGATATATATATATATATATATATATATATATATATATATATATATATATTAAATACGTTTTGTTTGTATTGTTGATACTGCATAAATTATTTAAAATTCTTAACTCAGTGCATATATTTCGCAAACAAAAAATTGATGCATTTGAAATAAAATATGTTCATCATTCTAACAATAAGCCCGCTTAATTAAATTATGTTTATATATATTCTATTCAAACATATATCAACAACGTCGTCTAAGGGGGCGTCCATTAATCACGTGAGGTTTTTAGGGGGAGGGGGGGGTTTGACGAAAAATCACGAAATATCACGTGGGGGAGGGGGGGTATGGTAAGATATCACGTGTATTTATTTTTTAACTGATTTTTTTTAAAAAAATCTAACATTTTTAAAAAATAATCAAAAATTTTAGTTTTTTCACTTAACTAAAAATACACGTGATGTTTGGTGGGGGAGGGGGGGTAATTTTGAATATCACCACGTATCACCAAGGGGGAGGGGGGGTTCAAAAATCCTTAAAAACTAGCTCACGTGATTAATGGACGCCCCCTAATCTAATAAGATTTCACATTATTTATTCATAGACATTTTTGTTGATTGATTATTTTTATTCTTCGAATGTTTAATTACAGTACGGGAAGTTCTAGCAATCTGCCTCAAGACACGATGCCATGCGCCCCTCTAGTTTAGACAATTAATTAAATTATTAAAATATTACTATAATTTAAGTAGTTAAGATATTACCAGTCCTTCTTTGATACTACTACTTGACACTTTTTGTTATTAGTTAATATATTACATAATCTTTATAATTATTTCATTAACTTCTCCTATGGTAAGTAATAGTAATTGCAAAAATATCAAATATGAAAATTTTTATATTTCAAACATTTTGGCATACCGTAGAAAAAATGTATGTATAAGTGTATGTGTGTAATAAAAAATGAATTTCTTTATATATTTTTATATTTCAAACATTTTGGCATACCTTAGAAAAAATAAATGTATGTGTGTATGTCAGTATGTGTGTGTGAGTAGTATGTGCGGATACAAATTTTTGTCGACGATTTTGAGAGCACAATTCAATCCATTTGAATAATTCAAAACATTCGATTTCTTATCCAAGGCTGGTCTAGTCATTTTGAAGATACGTGACCAAAGGTAACAAAAATGACTATTCAGTTTATGAGGAAATAGAGCGTGCTATTTGAATAATTCCTAAAACATTTCACTTGAATTGACAAAATGAATAATGGATAAATTTTTTATAAAGGGCAGGTCCAGCTGTTTAGGATATTCAAAATCCAAAGAGAACCAAAATTCAAAATGCTTAAAGTTTACTTATTAAATTCAAACAAATTTCCTTTCCTTTCATTTTCGACACTATGGATCAACCAGCTTTAGTGAGTTCGAAGTATTCAAAATTAAATCCATTAATGACATATCGTATTGAAAGTATCATTTCAACAAAATTATATCAAGCTTAAAACACACGGTCAAAAGTGTTCTCTTTCTTGAAATAACTTCTCAAAACTTTTGGCGAAAAATTATCATGTAAAATGGCGATGCACATTTAACGTTAAATGAAAACAATAAGCAAAATTGCAATTATGCAATTATTTGAAGATTTTTTTCACTGCTAATTGTTTCCCATTTTTTTCTAATTGTATAGTATGAAAATATGCTATACTAATACATACAATTGTATAGTATATATACATATACAACTAAGACTTTGTTATTACTATTTAAGTATTTGTTGAACTAACTTATTTACGAAATATATTTAGTTAGTTTCAAACTGAAAACTATATTCAAAGTTTACAAAAAAACATTTTCTATACTAATCATTTCTATACTTTTCTATAACATTAAATTGATCGCCACTTTTGAATATTCATCGAATTTAAAACTATTTAAATGTTGACTATTATATAATATTAAGTTTAGTATTAATTTACTTCATCAGACGTCTAGCAAATATTTTTGCAATATAAATATTTAAATTTATTTACTTAAGTTTACTGCAAATATGATTGTTTTTATTATATCAGCTATGTAAATAAATGATAAAACACATCTTTGTTAGTTGATAAAATATAACATTTTATAGGCATATGAATTAACTACATATTAAAGATCTGTCATTTGAATATTGTTATAACCAAATCACATTTGTTATAACCAAATGTACGTACATATATAAAAATTTTCTTAATCGCATTCGCGATTTCATAAATAAAGTATTAAAACCAACGATTTTACAGATTTCACAGTAATCTTAAAAATTATGAAGTTGCACATAATTTTAAATTGAAGACATTTTATACATGCTTTATCAAAATGTGAACTTTCTAATGTTCTAATAAGATTATTAGTATTAGAAATTATACTAATTACATAAATATTATCGAGTGACATTTAAATGTTGTCTGATTTAGGTTATGGTCTAATCAATAAAAATATGAACTATCATTTAAAAATCATATTAATAATTATTACAAGGTCTACTGGCTAACTAAGCTAAGACATATAACAAATAATAGGCCAAATTAAAAATTGGAATTTTACATAATTTCTATATGATATATTTACAAATTATCTATTTTGTATTTACACCTTTTACAGTATTTTAATCAAATGGTCTTTAAAGTTTAATTTCAACCACTATAAATCTTATTATTTTATCCAAAAATTTTTTAGGTCTTTTATTGCACCATTCAGGATTTTGCAGTATTATTAATTAATAAATAAAGCAAAATATTAAATTGTGATTTAATAATTAATTTACGTGTACGACATGTATCATAGATATTAATTGAAATATGTTAAGCTAAGTCATAAAACAAATAATAGCCTGAACCAAAAATTGGAATGTAACATATTTATTTAATCATATTTTTACAAATTATTTATTTTTTATTCACACCTTCTACAGTATTTTAATCAAAAGATTTTTAAAGTTTAATTTCAACCACTATAAATCTTAATATTTTATCTAAAAATTTTCTAGGTCTTTTATTGCACAATTCAGGATTTTGTAGTATTATTAATTAATAAATAAAGCAAAATATAAAATTGGGATTCAATTAATAATTTACGTGTACGGCGTGTATCATGGATATTAATTGAAATATGTTACGTTATTTCAATAGTTATGTATGATTTTTTTTAAATTATTTCTTACTGTTTTTAAGATAATTGTTTTGAAATAATAATTTACCAATTAAAATTTTCCAAATAAAGATGTTGAAAATTCCATAAATTATATGTCAAAAAATCATTACAAGCCAACTTTTATATTTGTTTTTTTAATAATTGAAATTTCTAATTTCAATAATTAATAAAATAAAATAAGTTTACATAACATAATATATAAATTTAACAATTATTACTTATAAAAGAAGTCTTTTGTTTTTTTTTAAATGCTACATGTAATTTTATGTTCTTTTGACGTTTTTAGTATTTCTGAATTGTCTAAGAAATAATATTTGATTGCAAAAAAATCGACCTGACCAACCTTAGCCAAAAACTAAGCAGAATTATTTCAATTCTATCGAACGATATTTGAAATTTAAATTCGGTACAGAATTTTTTACAAAACCTGAATAAGAAATTTTGAAGTTACCTTCTAATTATAAAGAAATATATGTCACATGCAAACGCACACTCGTATGAGCATACATTAGTTTTTCAAATGTTGTATCGAAACAATTCAGAATTACTTGAAGTGTCGACAAATAATTAGGAAACCGGATTTTCTATCAAAAATATAAACTTTTCCTTCGGGAAGTTAATATTAAGCAAAAGCACGTAAAATAACAAATCATTCCAAGAATTTATAAATCTTGTTTGTAAACATACGTGATTGAAATTTTGATGATTTATGTTGTCCGAACGGCCTTTGAACTGGCGACATGTGTCTCAAGCATTTGATATGTTTACGTCCTTATCTCTTCATTCTTTTACATTTAATGATGTTACATAATATATATGATAATTACAAAACAGAATTTTAACTAATTGACTTCAGGTTTAACCACTTTTTTAATTATCAACAACGCTATTATCTTCGAATGTTTCTCGTTATTTTATGTATTCAAACTCTGTCTCTGAGTGTGTTGATGAGTATATAAAAGAACTTCGATGAGTTTTGCTGGCATTTGTTTTTTTACTTTAGACTAACTTTTATTTTATTATTTTCTACTTAGATTTTTAAACTAAATCAAAATGGTTAAGTTGCAAGCACTGTTAGTTATTGGTATGCTGGTTTATTGTTTATGTGTATTTGGAGTAGCTGCAGATGGTGAGCCTACATTATTTGTTTGTTTTATAATATAAAATGAAAAATTAAATTAATTAACTGAATTAAAAACGAATCTACTGCTCTCAAAGATTAAGTACAATTGTCTGTTTAATTTTTTATCCTGTGAGGCAAAAACATACATGATTCCAAATAGTTTTTAAGACAGATGATATTTATTATTTGTATTCATAGTATTGGTTACGTGCAGCTTAACTGAAATACTGCTAAACTGCTAAAAGTTTTAGCAGTTTATTTTAATTGCCATTTATTCTCAGTTTTCTATATTAGCTTGATTGAAAATTTAAACACAAAATCAATCTACGATTTTCTTGGGCTAAAACAAGTACCTACATAATGGCACATTTAACAATTTCAACGTAAATCTGAATATTTGAATCTCAAATATTCAATTTATAAATGTTTATAATTTATCAAAATATTTTAATTTAAGATAAGATTTATAATACATATATATAAAAATTGATTTTATTTATGAGATTTTGATGTAATATAGGATATAATAAAAAACAAAAACCAGAAAAAAAACTAATAAATTTAGTCATCTTGATTTTTTAAATCCCATGCAGACAAAATTGCGTGAAAACATAAGATTTTTTTTCCAAAATAAAACTCAGCAAAAATCGTTTATTAACTTCCCGTAGGGCAAGTTATAGTAATCGCAAAAAAATCGAATATGAAATTTTTTATATATCTTTACGTTTCAAAGGTTTCTGAACATTTTGGCATACTTTAGAAAAAATGGATGTAAGTGTGTGTGTGTGTGTGTGTATGAGCGTGTGTGTATGTATGTGCGGATACAAATTTTCGTCGACGATTTCGGGAACACGGATCAACCGATTTGAATAATTCAAAAAACATTCGATTTGCATTGATAAGAAGACGTGCTGATTAATTTTTGGCAAAGGCAGGTCTAGCCGTTCCGAAGATACGGGGCAAAAAGTGTCGAAAACGGTAACTCAGTTTTTAAGAGAACGGAGCGTCCGATTTGAATAATTCAGAAAACATTTCACTTGTATTGACAAGATGAAGAATCGATCAAATTTTCATGAAGGTAGGTCTAGCGGTTTCGGAGATATAGAGGAAAAAGTAAAAAAATGAGCCATTTGGCGGTCAAAAATGATCATTAGACATATGCACATCAAATTATCAGATATTTTATAGAGATTTTAACAATAAGTATAAATTTTGTTAACATTCCGTACCAATGCTTATGCGTTAGACAGCGACGAGGCGCTTACGCGCTTTATATTTTGTCCCTATGCAGTTAAAGTAGTACGATTGCTTTGAGAAAAAAAGTTCAGATCTTCCACAATATGTCGAAATAAAGAAAACATTTTTTTTTTAAATTAAATTTTTTTTTTTTTTTTTTAATTTTTTTCAAAAAAAAAGTAATTTTTTGTCCAATTTATAGTTTCTCAAAAATCTTATTTTTTCAAAGTAATTTTTTTTCAAAAATGTTAATTGTTTTTAAAAAAAAAATAATTTTTGTTACGGAAAGTTCCAGCAATTCGCCTTAAGGCACGATGCTTTAATTGCTTTAAGACAGCATTACACTTACAGCTAGTTTCCGTTTTTTCTTTAATAGAGTTTAGTCAAAATCGGTCCAGATGTTTTGGAGATTAGACTAAACAAACAGACAGATTATCAAATTTTAAAAATAATGTTAATTTGGTAAACGTAAAAAAACTTAAAGAACGTTTATTTCAACATCACGGGCTTGAGTATCTGTAGGAAAAATATATTTATCTCTATACAAATAAATTATATCCAATTTTATTTATATTTTATATGTATATATGCATAATTTTTTAAAGCAACTCCAATTTCATTTATACCTATTTTATTATGATTTATTGATATATTTAAAATTTAAAAAAATTAAATTTGATAGATTGCCATTTGGCTGGGGGAAAAACATACCGCAAAGGAGAATCTTTCAAACCACCAAATGAGTGTTTGTTGATGCAATGTAATGGGGATGAAAGTTGGGAATCCAAAGGGTAAGTAATAAAGATTAGATATATAAAATCTGTATAAAATAGCATTTATATCATAAGCACAATCTAAAAAATATAAAGAAAATATTGTGCACTTGTCTTGACCAAAATTGTTATCCTCGTCTATTTCAAATATCTCAAAATTTTGCCTCTAAAATGCAAATTAACGTGTTCATTAAGTCACGTGTTAATAAATTGATCAATTGTTGTAATTTTGTTTTAGCATTTTTCTATATAACAGAAATGATTTTAGTAGTTAATTTCTTTGATTTAAAATTTGAATCCCTCTTGTAAAGTTTTGACTTTAACCATCATTATATCTAATAGAATATTTTTTATAATTTTCTAATTTTGCGATCAATTGAAGAATAATTGAAGAATTTATTTAATAAGTAATGAAGCACCAGAATGTGCTTCCGTAAGAAATATTTTAAGTTAAAACTATAAATGAGTTTAAATTTTCATGTAACTTTCTTAATAAATCAAAACGAAATTACAATTATGAAAATTTAACGTCAAAATGATTTTATTTTATAACTAGTCAAAATTCAATAAAGGTTAAGATAAATAATTAATTTATTAAAAAACTGTTACTCCAATTTACTTTTTCCTATCATTAATTTTTTACTACCATATTCTGCAAATCATATTGGGAATATTATTTTACAAGATTTGGATTATATATAATCTAATATTTAATTATAATATCGATTTAATTTAATATCGATTATATATAATCTAATATTTAATATTAGATATATATAATCCAAATCTATTAATAAGTTAAATAAATTATATTCATATTTCTAAATTAAATTAAGTTAAACTAAATTGATGTATTAAAAAATTTAAAGACTCAAAAATAAAATTAAGTTAAATTAAATTTATTTGTAAATTTTTTGCAGATGTCCAGCCTACTCAGTTGACCCAAATGAGCACAAAAATTGCAGAACAGTAATCGAAGATGTATCTAAACCATTCCCAGAATGTTGCGAACAACATATTTGCGAATAAATGTTTAGTTTATTAATCTAGATTTATTTTGTATACTTTTAGTATGTAAGAAATAGATACTAACATATGAAGAAAGTTCAAATTATATTAAGATGATTTTTAGCAATAACGAAGAAACAAATGTAATAATAAATTCACAAGTTGAACCCGTTTATTTTATTGAGTATTTGTTAATTTGATAGTTGTGATAAAATATGTATAAAATAAAATAAAAATAAATTTGAGGGAGTGTAAATATAACTCTTTTTTTTGCAAAATTTTCCTCGAAATCTGCAAGCAGTTTTTGTGTCAGAATTAACTTTCAGCAGATTATATTGAGTATATTCATTAAGAATATGTATTAGCTCACTTATGCTCAAAAAACGTACGACAGACAAAGGCAATAATCACATTTATCAAAAGATATCACAAAAGATTTATTAAAATAAACTTATCTCTCCTCATCATATAATCGCAGCAGCCATCAGATGTCACCCTTTATATTCAATTTTTGTTTGTTTGTTTGTTTTTTTAATTTTTTTTTTATTTTTACCAGCAATCATATACAATATCCTATGAGCAATTTAGCTTAATCCATTCACTCTCAGTCATACATTCACACTTATAAAACACATATAAAAATTCAAATATAAGTCATAAATATTATATAAATTTAAAAAAGGCAACCATAATTTTCGTTTGACCATTCCAAAATTCTGAATCGTTTGAGACCAAAAACTTTTTTCTATATGCGTTTATGCAATTTTCTTTTTAAATTTCTACATTCATGCTTTCTGGTACCCTGCATTTACTTTCATTACCCTGCATTTTAACTTGATGCTTTAACTTGAAGTTCATCAATCATATGCATTCTTCTTTTTCCCAATCCATTTAGTCCTTCTATTTTTTACAGAATGGACACAATTTAGTTTCCTTTTCATGATGATTGTGTTAAGTAGAGTTTTTTCCCTCCTTTCTCAACACTTCTTCATTCGTTGCATTCAGTCGTTCATCTGTAAACTTTATTTTCTCTATTCGCTTTTTTTTTGTCGGCCTTTCTTAGAATCCACATTTCTGATCCGTATAGAGACATAAACGTGCTGATTAGTTTTTCGTAATCAATTATTAATTTTTATGACAATTTTAATGAATTTATTTACATAGTGCTATAGTCCATAGTATCAGCTAACATACAAAAAAAGGTGAATTATAAAAATTCTTCAAAATTTGAAACAGGGTAATTAAGAGCAGTGTTAGACGCCTTAATAATTTTTTGCTTGACAATGTATAAATTCAACCTGTTTCACAAAAATTACTCAAATGTAAGTCAAATTTACACAAAATTAAGTAATTTGTATTAGTTTCTGTCATTAAGTCATTTTTCATCTCCATTTCTATCGATAAACATTTTCGACTGAATTTCCATTGAGATTTTTCAAGCTCTTAGAATAAATAAATTGTACATATTAAAACTGATTGCATTAAGGGTTGTTCATTTCGTCACTTATTAACTTCCGTAGCGTAAGTAATAAGAATCGCAAAAAAAAACAAATGAAAATGATTACATATCTTTATTTCTAAAAAACAGCATGTGTATGTGCATATGTGACCAATATTATTTATACATGGGAGTATAGTTTATGCAAAACTCCCAAGCCAAATTACCGCGCACACACTTAGTTTTATTTAATTTTTAATAATGGTCAAGTTTTAAATCTTATTTGGTGCTGCTAGTTTAAGGGGGTATTCTACTGTAGAAACATGAATTTCGCCCGGTTTTTGAAGCGCTGTATAAAGGAAACAATAATATTTTTATTATCGATTTTTTTATCATTTGTTTATTGATATTTTATTAATACACAAAAAAATTATTAGAAAAAAAAATTAAAATTCACAAAGTTATGAGCAGTCAAAGTGGGGGCTCAAAAAAAGGAGGGTGTCCTGGCGTGCATGATTCCAACCCTCCTGGTGATTTAAAACATAAAAAATAGATGGATTCTTAATTATTATAGATGCCGCTATCGTGTGACCCTTGGATAAGTTAAAAAAAATTTTTTGTGAATGGCGGCAGTTTGAAAACATTTTTTTTCATGTTTTTTTTTTTAACAATTCCGAATTTTTTAAAAATACTAAATGAAGAGTTATTTTTTGGGCAAGGTCCATACGATAAAGCGATGTATGAAGAAGATCCTCTCCAAATTTGAAGTAAATCGGTTAATTAGAACTCGAGATATCCTTACCGCCAGCTCGAAAAAAGTAGTTCCGAGAAAAACGCGTTCAAAGTTTTGAGGCCGGTTGGACCCGAACCGAGGCCACGTCACTAAAACGGCTATAACTCAGGAAATAAAAGTAATTTTAAAAAAATCCTTTTAACGACATATTTTTGAATAACTAAACTTTGAAAATATGAAAAAAAAATTTTTCGATTTTTTCAAAATTCTACAGTAGAATACCCCCTTAAAGAAATATATTTAAATAAAAAATTTAAATAAATCAACTTAAATTAAATTAACCTTATCAACTCTCTCTAGTAAAATTTATTTGTGATGAATTGGTTTTGTCTGTTATAAATATTTTTCTCGATTTTATACGATGTAATTATTTCACATGTAATAACTCTGTCTAATGACATCTGTATTTTGTCTATTATACCATCAATGTTATTATGACCATGCATATAGGTCAAGTATATCAAAATGGTTCATATTCAGATAAATCATTTACTAAGAAACTATAAACAAAATAATCTTAATTGCATGTATTTGATATGTAATTTTACGTTATATAATATTTAGAAATGTTATTTGAAAATTTTTGTATATAAATGAATGTCACAACATTGATGAAGTATTGTGTATCAGACAGTTAGACTTATAACTTCACCTAAGTTTTTATTTAGTATTTCTGATTGCTAAATAAAACTGAGTTAAAAAAAAAAAAAAAAAAAAAAAAAAGTTTTTAATAATTTTGACAGTCATAATTAAATAAAAATGGTCAAATTGCAATTCGTATTATTTGTGAGCATGTTGGTGTGCTGTGTTAGTATTTTGGAATTTGCTTCTGCTGGTAAGAAAATATTATACAAATATTATTAATATAAAAGATTTGCAAGATTAGTAAAGATTTCGACCTGAAGCTGAAGAAGTAGCCTTCCGGCTTTACTTGTGTATCGAAAAAAAAAATATAAATATACATGTAATTTGTTTCACAAAATTTCATACAATTTTCAACATTTTAAAAATCTACTAACTAACTGGAATTGTATCGACTTAAAAACCAAGAAATCGAATCTATATGTTTTTTAAATTGAAACACCATTTATATAAAATTTATTAGCTCTTGCAAAACATTTGCATGAAGAAAGAAAATTATATTAATACGGCATTGCAAATAAAAAATTACAACTTAGTATTAAATGTTATTTCTCATTACACAAAAGAAATGATAGTGAATATAAATATTGATATATAAAATTAATTTTACATAAAGACACTATAATAATATTAAAAAGTTCATAGTAATAATATTAAATATTTTTTAAGAATGTGACATTGATGGACAAAAATTAACCGCTGGACATTATATACACACCAACTGGTCAATGTATACAAATGGAATGTTTAGAAAATGGAGCTTTAGCTGCTAAAGGGTAAATCGTCTAATTAAGAAGAAATTCAATTTAAATTTATATATGAAAACTAATACTTTTTTATATTTTTTCTAGATGTCCAGCACTTGCTCTTGACCCTTCCAAGCAAAAATGCGAAGTTTTATCAGAAGATAAAACAAAGTCATATCCCGATTGTTGTGCTAAAGTCGAATGCCATTAGATTTAATGAATTGTATTACTAATATAATAAAATTTACCGAATTGTACTAAATGAAACATTTTTTTTATTTAAAATATAACTTAAAAATCATGTTTACTTTGACTGAAAACTGAAAAATTGATATTGGAATCTACCTTTTGTTTTTGCTTATTTTAGAAGTAACAGCTTTTGGGCTCACAACAAGGTGATAAAGCAATAAGGTAGTCATTCAATAATTATCTATATAAGCAAAATTAGTTTTACTAGATTCCAATAGCTTATAAAATGTCTTATATTTTTTTGCTACTTAAGGGGGTATTCTACTGTAGAAGCATGAATTTTGCCCTGTTTTTGAAGCGCTGTATAAAGAAACAAGTAATATTTTTACCATCGATTTTTTATCATTTGTTTATTGATATTTTATTATTACATAAAAAATATTAAAGAAAAAAATTAGAATTCACAAAGTTATGAGCAGTCAAAGTGGGGGCTCAAAAAAAGATGGTGTCTTGGCGTGTATGGTTCCAACCCTCCTGGTGATTTAAAACATAAAAAATAGATGGATACTTAATTATTATAGATGCCGTTATTGTATGACCCTTGGATAAGTTGAAAAAAAATTTTTGTTCGAATGGCGGCAGTTTGAAAAAAAAAATTTTTTTTTTCATGTTTTTTTTAACAATTCCGAATTTTTTAAAAATACTAAATGAAGAGGTATAGTTTTGGGCAAGGTCCATACGATAAAGCGATGTATAAAGAAGATCCTCTCCAAATTTGAAGTAAATCGGTTCATTAGAACTCGAGATATCCTTACCGCCAGCTCGAAAAAAGTAGTTCCGAGAAAAACGCGTTCAAAGTTTTGAGGCCGGTTGGACCCGAACCGAGGCCACGTCACTAAAACGGCTATAACTCAGGAAATAACAGTAATTTTGAAAAATACTTTTAATGACATATTTTTGAATAACTAAACTTTGAAAATATGAAAAAAAAATTTCGATTATTTCAAAATTCTACAGTAGAATACCCCCTAAAGAAATATATTTAAATAAATTAACTTAAATTAAATTAACCTTATCAACTCTCTCTAGTGAAATTTATTTATGGTGAATCGGTTTTGTCTGCTTATAAATATTTTTCTTGATTTTATACGATGTAGTTATTTCAAATGTAATAACTCTGTCTAATGCCATTAGTATTATGTCTATTTTACCATCAATAACACCATACATATAGGTCAAGTATATCAAATGGTTCGTATTCAGATAAATCATTTACTAAGAAACTATAAACAAAATAATCTTAATGACATGTATTTGATATGTAATTTTACGTTATATAATATTTTGAAATGTTATTTGAAAATTTTTGTATATAAATGAATGTCACAACATTGATGGAGTATTATGTGTCAGACAGTTAGACTTACAACTCTATCTAAGTTTTTAATAATTTTGACAGTCGTAATTAAATATTAAAAATGGTCAAATTGCAATTCGTATTATTTGTGAGCATGTTGGTGTGCTGTGTTAGTATTTTGGAATTTGCTTCTGCTGGTGAGAAATATTATATGTATATTATTTAAAAAAAGCAAGATTTGTAATAATACGAAGCTAAAGAATTAGTCTTCCGGCTTTACTTGTGTGTTCAAACAATTATCAGTTTGCTATGAAAAATTTATACATAAATATACATGTAATTAATTTGTTTCACAAAATTTCTTACAATTCCAATATTTTAAAAATCTATTAACTAGGATGTGTATCAACTTAAAACCAAGAAATCGAATCCACATTTTTTTTAAATTAAAACTCTACATGAATTTTATTAACTTTTACTAAGCATTTTCATAAACAAATAAAATTATTTAATTACGGTACTGCAAATAAAAAGTTACAACTTAGTAAATTAAACGTTATTACTCATTACGTAAAAGAAATAATAGTGGATATAGGTATTAATATATAAATTAATTTTGTACAAAAACACTATAATAATATTAAATAAGTTCATAGTAATAATATTAAATAAATTTTTAAAGAATGTGACATTGATGGACAAAAATTAACTACTGGACAATTATACAAACCACCTGATCAATGTATACAAATGGAATGTTTCGAAAATGGAGCTTTATCTGTTTTAGGGTAAATTGTCTAATTAAAAAGGAATTAAATTTGTATTTATAGATGGAAACTAATACTTTTTTTATTTTTTTCTAGATGTCCAGCATTTGCTCTTGACCCTTCCGAACAAAAATGCGAAATTTTATCAGAAGATAAGTCAAAGTCATATCCCGATTGTTGTGCTAGAATCGAATGCCATTAGATT
>NW_020537758.1:54128361-54188927 GCF_003426905.1 Ctenocephalides felis
ATCAACCGATTTGAATAATTTAAAAAACATTCGATTCGCATTGATAAGGAGACGTGCTGATTAGTTTTTGGCAAAGGCAGGTCTAGCCGTTCCGAAGATACGCGGCAAAAAGTGCCAAAAATGGTAAATCGGTTTTTAAGAGAACAGAGCGTCCGATTTTAATAATTCAAAAATAATTTTACTTGTATTGACTAGATGAAGAATTGATCAAATTTTCATGAAGGCAGGTCTAGCGGTTTCGGAGATCTAATGAAAAAAGTAAAAAATGCCATTTGGCGGACAAAAATGATCATTAGACATATGCACATCAAATTATCAAATATTTTATAGAGATTTTAACAATAAGTATAAATTTTGTTTACTTTCCTATGGGTTCCTTACCAATGTTTATCCTTTAGACGGTGCCGCGGCGCTTAGCGCTTACGCGCATTGATATTTCGTCAAAATGAAGAAAACATTTTTTTTCAAAAAAAAAAATTAATTTCTTTTTTTTCAAAAAAAAAGTATTTTTTTTCAAATTTATAGTCTCTCAAAAATCTAATTTTTTAGAAGTAAAATTTTTTCAAAAATGTTAATCGTTTTTAAAAAATAATAATTTTTGGTACGGGAAGTTCAAGCAATTTGCCTTAGGCTTACGTTATTTGTTTTATAAGATGTAATGTTCATTTTAGGTTCTATTTAACAGTTTTACATAAACCCTATAATAAATTCATACATATTGGAGAAGTAAAAGTGAGCATTTGAGGTTTTTCCCTGGTAAAGGTATAAACAATAAATAACTGTAAATAAGAAAGATTAAGTTAAGTTAAAAAAAAACAATTTTGAAAGAGATAAGTCAAATAGCTATTCCAACTCTGCTGATGATTATTCTTGACAAAATTCCAGATCAAGATTATATACGGTGTTGTCTCTGTAGAAATGTACCCATGAAATTTATATTTGCATTGGTTGAATAATATAGTTATTATTTTGTAAAATCTTTTTCAATTGAAAATAAGACATTGGGCCTATTTCGGATGCCTATGGGGTAAAAAGGACCAGGCGACACATTTTTGAGAAACAGCAAACAAAAACACATTTCTACAATGATGAATTTGCAGGGACTTTTATTTGAACATAGACCGATAGTTGTTTATGTGATATATGCAATTTGTAGTGATATAATTAGATTGTTTTTGCGATATAATAGCTCAAATCAATTGGACGTTTTTGCTCGGGTCACATAATGGAGTCCATAAACATTTTTTACAGCCAGAACCGAAATTCAATTTTAATTTATATACTCATATAATTTTAGTAACTCTTCTTACTAATCGAATCTCAACCGATCCACGAAAATGATTCGCTTGAATCAAATAAAAGTTTTATTCAAGTCAATAATAAAATTTAACGTCCCGCCCTAACTTTTGCCACAAATCTTTCGGTTGAATCGCAGAGCATCTTGGGCGTCAAACTTAAAGTGACATTCGTACGTGACCCGATTTCGCAACGTGAAGCAGGTCTGCTCCGACGAGGTCGTCTTGACAACCGGTTTTGCCGGTGACATGAACTATAACGAAACGCGGATAGTGAAGCGGTATCATTTCGCTTACGTTGCATAATTAAAATCCTCCATCAAGCGTATATCAGCGCGCACGCCGGTTTCAACGCGGAAAGCCGCGTGCCCGGAGCGTTGACGCGATGCATTTTCCATGCATTGCTGCCACGGCGATGTTGACGCATCGCTGCGGATAGTGATTTTGTGAGTTCGGGATTGCGGATATTTGTGTGATGAACATTCTTCAAAAACAATAATCAAACTTTAACTAGCTGTAAGTGGAATTCTGTCTTAAGGCAATTTAGGGCATCGTGCCTTAAGGCAAATTGCTGGAACTTCCCGTACCAAAAATTATTTTTTTTAAAAACGATTGACATTTTTTAAAAAAAATTACTTCGAAAAAATACGATTTTTAAGAAACTATAAATTGGACAAAAAATTACTTTTTTTGAAAAAAATTTTTTTTTAAAAAAAATTTTTTTTAATTTTTTTTTTGTTTTTTTTTTTTGAAAAAAATTTTTTATTTTGACATATTGTGGAAGATCTGAACTTTCTTTTCAAAGCAATCGTACTGCTTTAACTGCATAGGGGCAAAATATAAAGCGCGTAAGCGCCGCGTCGCTGTCTAACGCATAAGCATTGGTACGGAACCTATAGGAATGTTAACAAAATGTATACTTATTGTTAAAATCTCTATAAAATATCTGATAATTTGATGAGCATATGTCTAATGATCATTTTGACCGCCAAATGGCTTATTTTTTTACTTTTTCCTCCATATCTCCGAAACCGCTAGAGCTACCTTCATGAAAATTTTATCGATTCTTAACCTTGTCAATACAAGTGAAATGTTTTTTGAATTATTCAAATCGGACGCTCCGTTCTCTCAAAAACTGAGTTACCGTTTTCGGCACTTTTTGCCCCGTATCTTCGGAACGGCTAGACCTGCCTTTGCCAAAAACTAATCAGCACGTCTCCTTATCAATACGAATCGAATGTTTTTTGAATTATTCAAATCGGTTGACCCGTGTTCCCGAAATCGTCGACGAAAATTTGTATCCGCACATACATACACACATACATACATACACACACACACACACACACATACACACACACACACCCACACACACATACATCCATTTTTTCTAAGGTATGCCAAAATGTTCAGAAACCTCTGAAACGTAAAGATATATAAAAATTTTCATTTTCGATTTTTTTGCGATTACTATAACTTACCCTACGGGAAGTTAACAATGCAATTTAAGTATTAGTTTCGTACACATAAATATTGTAGGAACCACCAATGACACCCAAAATATGTAGAGGTCACACTGATGATATCATTGTAAAAGTTGGGTTCTTTGCGCTGCTAACCAAATTCGCTGTCACCAAATTATGTTATGTCTTCAATTTTTTTTAAATAAAAAATCCGCTAAATCCCTGCGCTGATAGCAAATAAATAGGTAGAAACCAATGACACCAAAATAATATTGAGGTTCCATCGATGATACCCATATAAAAGTTGAGTTCTGTCCGCTAAAATTGGGTTAATTCACTATATTTGGATAAGGACTAATATAACTAGCTGTAAGTGGAATTCTGTCTTAAGGCAATTAAGGCATCGTGCCTTAAGGCAAATTGCTGAAACTTTCCGTACCAAAAATTATTATTTTTTTAAAAACGATTGACATTTTTAAAAAAAATTACTTCGAAAAATTTTTTTTTTCTTTTTTAATTTTTTTTTGGAAAAAATAATGTTTTCTTTTTTTTGGCATATTTGGGAAGATCTTAACTTTTTTTCAACGCAATCGTACTGCTTTAACTGCATAAAGACAAAATGTCAAAGCGCGTAAGCGCCGCGTCGCCGTCTAACGAATAAACATTGGTACGGAACCCATAGGAATGCAAACAAAATTTATACTTATTGATGTACATATGTCTAATGATTATTTTTGACCGCCAAATGGCATTTTTTTTAACATTTTCCGTTAGATCTCCGAAGCCGCTAGACCTGCCCTCATGAAAATTTGATCAATTCTTCATCTTGTCAATACAAGTCAAATGTTTTTTGAATTATTAAGATCGGTCGCTCCGTTCTCTTAAAAACTGAGTTACCGTTTTCGGCACTTTTTGTCCCGTATCTTTGGAACGGCTGGACCTGCCTTCGCCAAAAACTTATCAGCACGTCTCCTTATCAATACGAATCGAATGCTTTTTGAATTATTCAAATCGGTTGATCCGTGTTCCCGAAATCGTCGACGAAAATTTGTATCCGCACATACATACACACACGTACATACATACACACACACATACACACACACACATACATCCATTTTTTTGAGGTATGCCAAAATGTTCAGAAACCTCTGAAACGTAAAGATATATAAAAATTTTCATTTTCGATTTTTTTGCGATTACTATAACTTGCCCTACGGGAAGTTAAAAATATTTGTTCTGGTGCTTGGAGAAGATTTAAGTTACTGGTTTTATTAATTAGTGGGTAATTATTATGAAAATTATTGGAAAATTAATCATTAGGCAACACATCGTTGATAATTATATTACATTTGCAATACTTAATAATTAGAACCCTTTCTTAGTACTATTGCTCTTAACTCTAACTCCACAATATCTCATTTGTTTAAAAATAAAAACGACAAGCAAGTAACTGCTTGTAGACTCAATATAAAATATTACACTCAATAGCATAAATTTCTATCATTTTTTTGCTTAATTATTTTTATTTATAATTAATGTAGCTGTACAACTCATCTTCTTGCTGTCGAGTTGTTTTATTTACCTTGATTGCTTGTTTTTTTAAATATCCGATGTTTTTACCACATTATTAAATATAAATTTAATATTTTATTTATTGCTTGTATATGTAATGATAAATTATTTTGTTAGATTAAGAATCTACGCAATTGTGCCGCTACTATTATTTAATTTTACTCATTATTAGTATCAAGCCCTCAAACAATAATATTACTTTCTTGAGCTTTTGTGTTACATTCAAATAAGCTCATGCAAGTGCGTATTGTTGCGGCTTACATAAACAAATGTACGTTTTAATATCCGGATTTCTGACGAGTGTGTACACACGCTGCCCTTTATTTGCCTACGCCCTTTAGTATACTCAAATAGCAATGCTTTCTTGTCAAACCAATGCTTAGCAGATTCTGCTTAGCTTTGTATTTATAGGATTGTTACACAAAATATATATTGTTTTATGTAAGAAATTGTTATTTCTACATTTACAAAATTGGCGTTTCTTAATAATTGTTCAACAATTTAACTGATCACAAACGTATATTTATACAATAATATGAAATTGTATTTAAATTATTTTTATATTTGGCTCTGAAGATCAGTCAAGGTCGTCCGGTCCAATTAGAAAATATGCAAAATTATTATTATTATTATTATCATTATTTTAACATTATTCAACAGCATTCGCGCTTGTGATAAGTCTTAAAATTTTTGATTGCTGTCTCTGTAAGGCTTTGATTCTGGTTTTGCTGGCGCATCCCCAAAGCTCGGCTCCATAGGTCCATATAGGTTTAATGGAAGATTTGTAAATAAGAACTTTGTTGTACAGTGATAGCTTGGAGTGATGTATGCAAAATTATTAAATATTTTAAATGATCTAACGTTGTTTTCTATTTATACCGCGTCGTTTATTTGATTGATTTTTAAAATTAAGAATGAGTTTATTTTATATTAGTCACTGCATTTAGTTATATAATACCAGCTCAGGTCAAATATTATTTGACTAATAAAGCAATTCATTATACAATTTTTATGGATTTTTAATATAATTAAGAATGTACCTTTTTAACCGCCAATAAAACGTCAAATTTTCAATTACCAAAATGAAAACTTATATTTTCGACTGTGCCAAAATTAATTTATGGTTCAAATTAAAGTTTAGTTTTAGGAAAAAAATTTCTTGTAATTAAGCGTATCTTTTTAGAACTTGCTACAAACAATTTTTAATAAAACTGTTTTGGTTCACTCAATTTAATATACTGAGCACATATTTTTGTTAATATTAACAGAATCATGATCTACGTATTTATTTAGAGGGGTGACTGGGTACGGTTGTGACAGTCGTCGTAACAGCTAAACTATATTGATTTTGATATGGTCCAAAGAAAGAAAGATAAGGTATGTTTATTCGAACAAGTTTTCATTATTTCATTGAGTCAGCGCCACACATTGACATGATTTATTGTCGTCATTGCTTTTAAGTGGTCAAAAATAAGTTTTTTTTTTGTTTAATAATAACTGAACACTAGTAGTTATTTACCAGCAGTTGGCTTTTGTGTTGATAATTCTGTTCAGCCATAACAATTATTTGTTTTCAAAAGTATGTGATGAGGACGGTTGCGAGATGTGGTTGTCGAGTTGTCCTTTTTGGGTGAATATTGAACAGATAAAGAAATATCTACATTAACTAATATGAAATACAGAAGAGAAAGGAAAAGGAAATTTCAATATCAGAAAGAGAAAAAATTTCATAATTATTACTTTTTAACTTTGTTTAAAAAAATATGTTTTTTTATATTCATAAGCTTTGTTCAATTGATTGTTGTATTCTGTTACATAATTCTGAAAGTAGTTATAACCATTCATGATGTGTTCTAAACCATTTTGTTGTTTATAGCTATTGTTTTTTAACTTATGTTTATGGTTGTCACAACCACTCTGGGAGTGTGCCCTTTCATGTACGAACTAGACTAATTCTAACATAATCATATATATGTTAATCAGTCTACATACGTGAATTTTATATCATATTAAGAAACAATTTATTAATAAATTGGTATTGGTATTTTGCCTTGAGGCAAGTTTCATGAACTTCCCGATATGTGTAAATGATCGACTTAATTATTAAAAAATAAATTAATTTATGAGTGATTAAAAGTATTCCGAGTCGATTTATTACACATAATTGAAAACGAACGAACACGTCAACTCGGAGTATTTTCTAAAAGCAAATTTTCAACAATCAACAATTTTTATAATTGAACCAGTTTCCGTAGGACTTTAATGGTTTAGTATGTTCATTGAGACCAAGTACTCTATCGCTATGCCAAGTAATTCGTTTAATTTTCATTTTAACAAACGTCATAAAATCTCATCATTGAAAAAACAAATCAAACATAATCGTGAGGCCGTAATATTTCAGTAAGTTCTATAAGACCATGACATGTATCGCCATAAAAATCAGATTAAATTGTTTATTCAACACTTGATTTCAAGAAACGTCTCGATAGATTTTCACCTAAAACTAATCAGTATCATTCTCAACTAATATCTTTCGAACAGTTTTTGATTTTTCAAAATCGATTCGGTAGTATGAGCATAAATGTGGACAAAAAGTTTAACACTTTTTTCCAATTTACAAAGAAACAGCTCGGCCGTTCGTCGAACAAAATTGAGAAACGATAATACACATCGAGAAACATCAAATGGCTTTTAAATTTATGAAATCGGTTTAGGCGTTTTTGAGTGAAATGTCAATGAAAGGTCTAATTTTAACACGTTGACGGACAGTAGGAACAAGCGAAGTTCGAAAATTGACACTATATGTTTTTGTGAATTTTAGAATGTTAGAAGTATAGTTTTACTCTTTCTGCTTAAATAAACTTAATTTTGATTAATTTAGTACCTTTAATTAGGTTGCGGCTATAACAGCAAAAATTTAAAAACGTAAATGACAGGTTTAATGGTTCAAACAAGCAATTTTTGTATGCAACAAAGTATTTTTGGGAGTTTTACACGAAATGTTAGTTCTTAATCAAACAAAAATAAATAAATGACAAAAAAAATTATTATAATTTTATAATTATTATACAATTGCAATTCTTGCAGTAATATGATGTTTCCTTCCTTATTCCCTGTTTATAACATTGTTTACAACGCTGAAAATATGTTTTTCGCTGATAATTTTCAGGAGGTAAAATTTTCTCAGGAAAATGCTGTGTTCCATTGTTGTTGATTTCATTGGTTTGGATTTGTGCACGTTTAAATTGAACCAAAGTTCTTCCATCCCGTT
Organism: Ctenocephalides felis; assembly: GCF_003426905.1. Lineage (NCBI taxonomy): Eukaryota > Metazoa > Arthropoda > Insecta > Siphonaptera > Pulicidae > Ctenocephalides > Ctenocephalides felis. Next base: position 54,135,966 of record NW_020537758.1, read on the forward strand.
CATTATCTATACCAGTTAGAGATCGTATGATTGCTTCCCTGTACTCTATATACTTCATTTGAGAACCTGTCTTTTCTTTAAAGATGTAGAAAGAATTCCATACTGCTACATCCAGTAGATGAAAGATTACCTTTTCTGTTTAAAGTATAAAATGAATAATAAACAAATACATACCAGTATAGTTATATAAATAATAATAAATATCGTTAAACGTATCAATAAGAACTATAAATTCAATAGAAAACACGATCGCACTACTCCCTTCACAACCATGTGCATACTGAATCTGCAACTCGTATAACAGGTGAAATATGAACTTCAACCTAAAAAGATGTTTTCAAAACACGACACTATGCTTCTACGTATACGCCAGTAAGTGCACATTTGGGCTGCTATAGCCGTAGTGTCTAAAAACGACCGTTTCGTTTTGGACGGCTATAGCAGTCATGCCGCATTGTGAACTTCACTTTGACGGCTATAGCCGCAATTGTCCGTCAACGTGTTAACAAATGCCAAAAAAACGATACTATTTTTTGAAAACTTTGATGAGTTTTTAAAGTTAAACGAGTTGTCGCAGGACCGTAATATTTTTGTATGATCTAGCAGACCATTATATCTACCGTCAAAAAAATAAAAATTAAAATCGTCGAATAAAATTTTTTAACACTTTTTTTACAAAAAAACGGCCCGGCCGATCTCTACCAAAAACTAATCAGCACGATTCCCAACCAATATGTTTCGAGCGGTTTTTGAATTTTCAAAATGGATTTAAAATTGCGAGCTAAAACGTGGACGAAATTATTTTTACTTTTCTCCTATTTATAAAGAAACGACTTCACCGATCGTCGCACAAAACTGACAAAGAATAGTCCTCATCGAGGTGCATCCAATGGCTTTTAAATTTTCGTAATCGGTTCAGCCGTTTTTGAGAAAACGTCGATTTACGGCAAAAAATCTATTCATATACACGCGCGCGCACACACACATACTTTTTTACAAGTTTGGTCTCATTTGATTCAAAATGGCTTGAAACGTCGAGGAAACATAAAATTAGCGAATAGGATTTTTCTATGAAAATATATACTTATCCTTGGAGATGTTAAAAAAAGAATATATATTTAATACACAGCTGTATTCATTAAATTATATTTCACAATTTTTTATGCATTGTTTTCCAATTTCAATAAATTTCTTGTGCAATCAAAAATAATTGACTTTTATAAATCAGACAATTAAAACATTTCATAAAGCAATTATATCAATAAAGAATTCAAAACGGGATCAAATTATTCCGGAAATTTTTATTCAAATGAAAAACTCCACTTGAAAACAAGAGTTTATGATAAATGATCGTTTCATTTTATGTGCTTTCATTGCGTAACACTTTAGAAACAATTAAAACGTCATTGTTATTCAAATCGGCCCTACAGTTAATTATCCATGTACCTAATACCGGCTGATTAATCAACATCGCCGATTCAAATATCAGCTCATCAAAAGTCCTAGCATAATGATGAGCAGCCCTACAGGCCATGTTGTGGGTGGATCGAGGGGTTGCTTTCGAGGGGGGGATGGCTATAAAATACACCCTGCCGCGTCGAACGGGCATGATTGTGTGTTTTGTTTAGATCGTCAGATGCGTCCGTCCTAACACACACAGGGAAGAAAATACATCACAGTAATAGAACCCTGTACATTCATAGTATACCTTTATTCATTAGTGATTATACCAGATGATTCACTTTAAGAATGAGATGTAAGATGCCCTTGAAACACGGTGCATAAATTAGTAGATGAAAATGGTCAAATAGGCTTGTGCTTTCTTAGATATTTTGAAATTTGGATTTTTTTTATCAAGTAAAAATCAAACAGATATTGTTTGGCAAAAATTAATCAAAATTATTGGATCCAATATCCATCAGGCTTTTGTCAGGTTTACCAAAATCAGTCCATATGCACATCAAATTATCAGATATTTTATAAGAATTTTAATAACAAGTACAAATTTTGTTAACATTGCAAAAAAACTCTAAATTTTCGAACAAAGTGCTCCCGAAGATAATGATAAGTCAGCCCTAGTAGACAATTTCTAATAATGAAGTAATCAAATATGAAAGCATCAACAGTCGGGTTACCATCTACAAAAATACGACATCGAGAAAATATTCAGGGCATAAGGTTCTGATTTCTATTTGCACTTTTTGCTTCGTATCTTCGAAACGGCTGGACCAGCCTTAGCGGAAAACTAATCAGAATCAATGAGAATCGAACATATACACATACCAAAATGTTCAGAAGGCCACAAAACTAATGAAAATAACATTTTCGATTTATTTGCGATTAATATAACTTACCCTACAAAAAGTTAAAAATTATATCTGAATAATTTTTAAAAAAATGTTTATTTAAAAAACTAAAATTTTGTCTATTAAAAAGGGCGCCTGAACGGATAGGGCCTAGCGCGGCAGTGAGCTTAATCCGCCACTGAGTGTACCAACACAAACTTTTGAAGACGAGTAATCGTTATGACAGGGATAAATTATCACCGCAAAAGCCAATTGCTGGTAATTAACTACGAGTGTTCATTAAACAAATTGAACAAAAAAATCACGGATCATATTAATTTGTGGCGTTGATGCAATAATGCAAACTTCTTCGAGCTAACATACTTTATACTTTATTTATCTTTCTTCCATTTTTAACTTCCCGTAAGGTAACACATATTACTTCACTCAATAAGCTTATAGGATAACTAGGAACAACCCCATTTTTTTCCAAAATTCTTTTGTTTCATTCAATATAGTTTTCTACAAAAATGATATACTAAGTATAGCGAACGATTTGTACTTCGCCACAAAATTCAGCTCATTATTTGGCAAAAATTTCTTCACATCAAGAATCTTTTTGAGATCTGAGAACAGGATATGGTCGCTGATGAACAGATCTAGATAATATAGCCCAATTCATGTTTTTTGCCACTGTTTTCACGGATTTGTTCCTTAGTCGTAGCGTAGTCCTGATCGACCAGCACTGTTTTTCTATTTCAAATGGGGCCATTTTTCCTTTTACGACCTTCCAATGCTACAATAACGTTATTTAATAATCATAGTTGATGGTCTAGCCTTTTTCAAGATTTTTAGCCTTTCTAGGCTAGCTTTTCTAGCCCGTTAATCGTTTGCATTTTTTCTCCTCATCGTGCCAAATCGTCTTGCATTACTGTCTATTCAACTCCGGAATGTATTTTCAAAATTGTTATATTTGTATAATTGTTTATAAAAGTGAAAATAATATAAATTATAGTTGTCAGTTATAGCTAAGAATAATAAGATTATAGAACACGTTGAGATGATATATTTATGAACGTAACATATATGACTTAATAATGTAGTAGCAAACTTGATAAATGTACTATGTAAACATTACATTTTGATATATTCTGTAATACAAAGTTACAATTACGCGTGTCTGGAGTATGCTAATGCAGTTTCCTATTTAATTACTTTTATAAATAATATGGGAACTAAAATATAATTTCAACAAGACATATATTTTTGTCTCTTGATTTACCTTTGATTGATAAACTTCAAACGAAACATTCCAATTGCTCGTCATTCTTTCAAATTTTCAAATTCGCTAATACATTTAATATGAATATATTTAAAAGGTCTATAATGTAGCAGCAAATTTTAGGTGTATTTTATTTAGACAATATACTTTTTTGTACTATTTTGAACTACAATCAGGACGTGATAATCCTAATCCTTGCTTAGGATAAGTTACTGTATTACCCCCACCCCCAAAAAAACACAAAAATGCAAATTTGTATATATCTTCAATTATAAAAACCTTCGAACCATTTTAGCATACCTTAGAATAAATCGATGTGTATGCATGCATGTATTTAATTGTATGTGTATGGGCAGATACAATTTATCGTCAACGATTTTGATAATACGGATCAACCGATTTGAATGATTGAAAAACATTTGATTCTTATTGATTCAGAGACGTGCTGGTTAGTCAAGGCAGATCCAGTCACTTCGATAATACGAGACAAAAAGTGTAAAAAGAAATATTTTTTTTTCGAGAAAATGGAGCGTGCGATTTGAATGCTTCAAAAAATATTTTACTTGAATTGATACAATGAAAAACTGGATCTGGATTTCCGAAAGGTTTAAAAAAAATCTATTTGGAAATCAAAAGTGATCATTAGACATATGCACATCGAATTGTATTTTATTGACTATTTAAATTTTAATAATAATTTTATTTAATAATAAGTATTTTGGTTTACATTTCTAGAGGTTCCGTACTGAGATTTATAATGTTTGACCGTTAAGGCGGCGCTTATGTGCTTTAATTTTTCATTTGTAAAAAATTTAAGCAGCTCTAAAAATGCCAAATTTATCAAAAAGTTTCAAAATACAAAAAAATATATATTTCACAAAAAAGTCCAATTTCTTAATAATAATAATAATAATAATAATAATATTGAAACTCTAAATTATGGAATGGAAAGTTTCAACAATTTGCCTCAAGGCGGTGTGCCGTGCACGACTAATACTACTAAATATTGTATTCTAAATAGACTATATAAAACTAAATATATATACGCGACTTTAATATGCTGGTTCAGTTTTCTATTTATAACTTGCTCACCATTGACAATAGAATAAGAGAATAGAATGAGTCGCAACACTCGTGCCACCTTATCTTAGTAAAATCATATCTTGGGGGTGATAAATATCTCGCGAGGAATTCCGACTTTACCCCACCTGGCCAAAAGCTCCCACACCCTCGTGGCGCTTCATCCCCACTTGGCGCTACATTCGACAACGGTCAAAGCCCGCGCGCGCTCGCGAGCTTTTCGCGTAACGGCGAAAGCTCGTCGTCCCGCGCTGGCTCTCCCGTCAGTACGACTGCGGCTGCCTTGGCGAACAGGCGGGCTTCAATCCCGGCGGAGAGCCCTTATGTGTGTGCCGTCATGTTTTTGTTCTTCTGTGTTTCGTCGTGTGTCTCGTCCGCTGATTTTTTGATACTCTAATAATAAATATTCAAACAAAATTATCAAAATATAAATGCATTCTTAATCTAAAGCAAATATAAACTCTGTAATTTCTTGTCTAATAGGCGTGATTTTCGTGGACATATTGCAACTGCCAATTTGTTTGTGTGTACTGTCTTGTCAATTGCAAATAATAAATGTTTCGAATATAGTTGTACTGTTACGTTTGTTTGTGATTGTGATTTCATGTACATCTTTTAAATAATAAGATGAATTGTGTAATAATATATAAACTAATTAGTGTGTAATTTGTATATAATATAATCGTTGCATATACTCTAGAGTCAAATCTTAATATTAATTTCTGTCATTCAGTTTGTATTCATAATTTTTTGTTAAAATATTACATATGAGCACTCGTTGGTTGTGAAGATAATATAAGTAATCATAAATACATTTCTAATGTATCATATTAACCCATAAATATAAATAAATAGTCGTTAATAAGTAGTTTACTAATTTAATAACATTGAACTAAACTGAATTAAAAATTTGTGACGCCTATACGTATAGCGGCAAAAATATTATGTAAAATTATTATATCTAAGAATTTATATTAAAACTTATTGTGATTGACATCAATGAATAGTTAAATGACAACAAATAGTGATATATGTTATGTTCGATAAAATTAAGCACAAGCCAATATTTATTCGGATGACAGTAAAACATAATTGAAAAGGTAAGTGAATTTTATTGAACAATAATTAAACTATACGAAAGCCAATTCTCATAAAGTGATATATAAACATTTTTACAATGCCAAATATAGATGGTAAATATAAAAAAACATACAAATAAAATGCATAAAATAACCGGTATGCGAATCCCTTTTTATAGAGGTGTATCATTCCAGTCTCCCATAAAAATATAAGCCCCATTCAAATATACGAAAAAAATTGAATATATGAGCGCAGCATGCGAGTGCCCGTTCTGGTACCTTTTCAGACAGACCTCGGTCGCATGTAGTGGGTAGGGTCTGGGGCCATAAACAAGTGTAACATGATAACAAAAGCGCGAAAACACTCGCCTGGATATCCATTGTGTTCTGGTTGGTCATATAAATGCAATGCGCGATATCCGTTATAATACAACGTGTTCGCAACAAAGAGCTTCCACGCGGATCAACATCATCCATCCTCCGGAGAATTTTATCACTGACATTCGTTGAAATTACATCAGGATGAAGCATATTTATATGTGTATAGCAACGCTTTTATTACGGATGGCGTATTGATAATATGTCCCTTACTAAATCAAATAGCGAACAACGAATCCCATATATAAATAAGAAGCCCAGTAAATGATTTACTTGAAGAATTCTGGTATTCATACACGTAGTACAGATCATTTTATTTAAAATTATTTTTTGTCTTCCTTAAATTACATTCACAAATTTTAAGCCAGAATATATAATAATTTAAATTACTTCAATCATGATTCAATGTTTTTAAATATATTATTATTAAATTATTCTATTATTATTTTTATTTTTTTTTATACATTTTCTATTTATTCATTTATTTTGAGAAATTTCCATAACGTAAGCAATTTTATATAGCAGATTTTAACAAAAATTATATCAATTTCAATATGATAATAATTCAAATAATACTTTATATGTAAAAAAATAAATTACTGCAGAAATTAAATGGGTGTTTTAACTAATTTTGAATTTCTAAATATTAATATACATTTCAAAAGTGATTAGATAAAACCTTAAAGATTCATATTATACAAAGAATTCAGCTGTGTGAAGTCTCCTGAAAAAAAATATGGTCCCATACATTTTCTTAAACAGAATCAACATGAGTTGAATTTTACCTATTTTATGCTAAAGTGGTTTACATGCTTCGACTAAAGGAATTTTATTGAATTTGTGTAAATCTATTAAACGACATTAATTATGTTTTCATTTTTATTTTAACAATTTGCTAAAATTTTATTTGAATGAGTAGATTATTCACTCGTCATTTTTAAAAATACGTATGAAAAATTGAAAAGAACAAATGCGATTTTATAATATAACATGGGTTTATATTCTATTTTTATCATTTAGTCACGAAATAAATAAAAATTGTATTATACATTTTATTTTCAAATTTGTTTCAAACGGCAAATAATTTGATTTCGGTTTTAGAAATTTACATCATAACCTCTTAACGATGGTATTCACGTATCGGCTGTATTTCAAAAATATTGCTGAATTTAATTTATATGAATAGATTTTCAAAAGATCTATAAGAATTTAAAATACCAAATGCGACTTTATAGTATATTTTATGTATTTATAGTATATTATTTTTTAATAATATGGCTGTGGGAAAAATAAATTAAATGTTAATTTGAACATTTGTCAATGTGAAAATACTGCAATACTATACGATGGATAAGTCATATAATCACTTTACAATAATAATAATATGTAACACAATACAAAATAATTATTTTAAACAAAGCTTATAAATAAAATATTGATGTATATAACAAACCATATATCAGTTTATCAGTTTATTAAATATAAAGAATGTGCTACTTAGAAGATTTCATGCAAAAACATGAATGAAATACTTTCTATAATCAATCACAAATTGTGGTAATAATCTAATAACAATAAAATATTTAAGTATGATATACCAAAAATTATATTATTATAATAATATTGTTATTTAAACTTGTGTTTTTAAGTATCAACAGCATCAATATGTAAGTAAATGCTTATGAAGAGGTGGGTGAGCTCAAACTTCTATTCTCCGGGAATTCGTATTCAAATAATAAAAGTTTAATTATTCACTAAATTTACATTTTATGATAAATAAGTGAAACATTTTTTAAATTTTCAAACCAAGTCAATTCCAAATTATCTTCAGTAAAAAATAAATCAAACAATTTAAGCTTGGGAAATAATTCAACCTTGGAATGTTTTTACTTTGATATTTATATGATTCGAATAATCACTTTCTTAAAATCATGTTATTATTAGTTTATAGACAATGGATAGCTAAAACCTATATGATTTAAATTTATATTACACAACAAGAACATTTACATCATAACTATTTTTATTAAATTAAAATATTCACTATATCACTGAAAAAGCACTTCACTTATAATAACTAAGGAATTTGTTCCTGCGTTGATCGAGATTTTGCCATGAGATATATATCATCAGCCCTGGCCTTAGCCTTGTCCGTGGCATTTCTTGCTACTTCTTTAATTATATTTATATTGGAATTGGCATTGTTATGGTTTAATGCATCTTCTGTTATATAATTGTGTGGAGCAAACATTTTGTTTAATATATAATTATAGCCGACAATTGCCTTTGACCAATTGTGTCGAAAACGTTCCAAGCCAAAACCCTTAATTGCTCTAGAAAATCCAAAAACTTGGGAATCAATCCACGCTGACCTCACAGCTATTGTATGATTTGGATTATCTGTACTGACCTTATAGACAACTTTTTCAATAACACTCATTACTTTTGCATGCCCCATATTGAATGTGTAAGTAATCATCGTCTTGTTTAGTGGATCCACAATACTCTCCTCATAAATTTTCACAAATGGTGCGCTAATAAACTTTTTGCCCCATTTTGGAACTAAATTTGTTTTAGTTAGTAATCGTCTTGTATGTAATCTACCTTCTTTAACGTCACGGGTAATTGTGTCCTCAGACAAAACATGAGAGCTGTGAGGATTTGGATATCGTAACCAAAACGCTTTGGCAACTTGGTCCCATTTAAAATTAAATACTGTCGTATTCTCAAAATATTTTGCTTTAGACATTTCGATTTATGAAACAACAGAATAATTAATTTGGTATATATATGTAGTTATCAAATCAAAATTGTGATTTATTATATTCTGTTCTTTTAACTAAAATTTGATTAAAACCCGTAACCCCGTAACATTCCCATTTTACTGCACTACAAATATAGTAATGACTTAAACTATGTAAAATAAGTAATGACATAACTTTTTAAATAAAGTCTACAAATTTCACCTCGTGATTTTTTTTTCTGGTATTTAATCTTTTTTTAATTACGTTTAATCTTCGCCGAAAAAAGATAAGAAATACGTGTCACAACCGTAGTCACAAAAAATGTCACAACTGTACCCAACGAACACTTTGTAAAACTAATCATCATTATGACTGAGCTAAATTTACTAGCAAAAACTAAATAACTACTAATGTTTTACATACAGCAAAATAACGATGTGGTCTATCTGTACATAATTTACGGTTATTATTAAAATAATTCAAACCTGAAAACTTACTATTGGCTCTTTGAAAGCAATGCAATCTACATATCATATTCGTGTAAGACACTGACCAAGAGTAATAATGGGAACTTGTTCGATCAATCATACCTAATCCTTACGCCTTTGGACTATATTTCAAGATCAGTATATAATAGGTATTATGACAATTGTCACTACCGTAACCAGAAACAACCGTACTCAGTTTTTGCTTCTGGTAATGTGTGAATTATAATAAAATAAATTTAACCATGTTTTTTACTAATTTTCTTTGACAATCTAAATGTTTTTGTTTATAATTGAAAAATTCTTATAATTGATGACTATTTCGATAATAATTTAATTTTGGAATTTTGGCCTTATCCGTATTATACTTAATATTAATCCTCACCCAAAAGTATTATGAGTATTTCACACCTTCGCACACGGGCTCATCCATAAGGGTTGAACACCTTGCTGAAGGAATTGCGGATTTTCGGTCACGGCTACCGATCCACCCTTACGTGTTTTTGACAGGGGTCTCTCATGAAATAGCCACCCCGTACACACGTTGACCGAATTGTATCGGCTTCCGTACTCTCTCATGTACACACATGCCGACGAAGGCATTAAGAACGGGCTCGTAAGCCGTGAAATTATTTATTTTATTTTATTTTTTTTCGTGCACGGCGTCACAGAACAGAATGTGAAATATTCGGATTGGACGGTGGAGACGCCTAAAAGTAGAACGTGGGCTATTACAATGGTGGAAGAGTTATTGTCGTGTGATTTGATGCGTGCGACAGGTAGGATGCCAGGTGAGGTGGCGACCTGTTAGGCCTACGGAAAGGTCTCGTGCGTTTATGACGTACGGACAATTGGGTTTTGTAGAACACCGAAGTATTGAAAGTTTATTATGAGATACATTCATTTTAAAATCTTTTTTACGGTTTTGGCAAAATCTGATATAATTGTATTACCGTATAATTTAATATATTTCATGATGTTGTTATACTTACAAATAAATAGCTTCGTTTTCAAGAATTATTTGAGAAGTTAATATTTTAAGAATTTGTAATGAAACTTCAGTTTTTGCACCACTGTAAATTCTTAGCGTTTTAAGAATGAAAATTGCTTATAATCTTTCTATATTTGAATATAAAGCCTAACAAATTTTATTTATATATTTAACTTTTTATATTTTTTTTTATATTTGAATATAAAGCATTTAGGTATACATTATTAATTTATTTTATGAGACGCAATTTTAAATCAGATTTCATAGTTTTATAACTTTTATAATATAACTTCTTTAAAAGCTTACATGTGCGTTCAACTACTTGGGTATAAAGAACCAACTGAACCGGTCCTCTGGCAAAGGTATAAACGATCAAAAATAGGAAATAAAAAAGTAAATTAGGTTATAGAAAGCAATTTTTCAAGAGATCAATTAGATAAATAATATTCCAACTTTGCTAATAAGTATTTCTGACAAAATACCAGATCAAGGTTATATACAGTGTTAAAATGTACCTATAAAATTTTTATTTTGCATTATTTGAATAATGTAGGTATTATTTCGTGAAATCTTTTTAAAATTATTAATAAGGCATAGAACTAACTATCCAAGAAGATCGAAAAGAAAAGCGCCACTAGATTTAAGCCATCAACTCTCCTGATAAAAAATGGAAATAACTTAATCATTATTTATAAGAAATTATTTAATAAGTAAATAGTTAAAATTATATAATTATCAATAAAATATTGTGAATTTTATATCGAATGGAAAAACAACTACTCAGTTGTTTTTTCCAACATGCCCTTGTAGTATGCAATGTCCCTTTTCGGCCGACTATTGTAAATTCGTCAAATTTATTGAATGCCATTTACTGGACAGTTGTAAATTAAAGAGATAATAAAAAAAGGCATTGGACCAATTTGTCCCCTGGCCGTCTCATTTTAGCCTGACTATGGTGTAAAACAGAGCAGATGACGGTCCAACTAAACGCACTGCACGAAAACACCAATTGAAACATTATTTTGTCTTTTTCAGCTAATAATAAACAATTTTTTGGCATCGATTGTTCTACATAATGTGGCCTGAGTCAACGTGAATATAATCACGTAAAGATATTTTTGATATGTTTACGCAAAAAAGTGAGTTTGAAAGAAGGGGCTACTTTGGCATATTTTCAATGATATCTCGGCCATTAGATGAGATACAAAATTGAAAATTGGTATATCTGTTTTTATCATTTAGACCTATGAAATTGCGAATAAATTATTTAAATACCAGGGTGGAGCCGATTCTGTATGGCAATGCGCCCATACCCTTTTTTATTTTTACAATGATGAATTGGCTGGAAGTTGTACTAAACATAGTCATGCAGTCGTTTGCTTGATAATGTGTTGTTTGTTGTGATAATCGTTTTTTTTCGCAATATAATTGCTCAAAGTCAAATTAGACGTTCGGGCTCCGCTTTACCCTATTTAATTGAATTAGTTAAGAAATGCATGATTGTTAGGCTAAATCAAACCTAATTTTTTAACACATTCAGCATTTCTTTCGTATTGTATTTAAATCAAAAAAGCAATTATACTGTATAGTATATAGACCCCCCAAAAATCGTTCTTATTTTTATTTGTGCCATTTTTCTATTTTTTTTTTCATTCGATTTAATAACAGAAAATGAACTTATAACAGATTTGATTTAATTGAAATAAATGCGCAAAAAAGTGGCATGTAATATTTTCAGAGTTATCGCTTTTCTTGCAGGGGCGCGATATATTTTATTTGCCACAAAGAGCTATTATATTTATGAGTTGATCGAGAGACTACCTATACGACAATGGGATATTTAGCACACATTTTATTCGGGAAATAAGTTTTCAATTATAAATTCAAAAATTTCATTTCCCAAGCATTAACGTATAAACAAAATTTGCTACATAAACTCTAAACCGAATTAAATCCTCTCATAATTCGGCCGGTTTCGGCTTTATGTGCAAACCCGACTTCATTAATTTCCGTTTTTGTTTGCCTTGTAATTTATCAAAGTCTGTAGATGAATACGTCCTGATACGTTCCGTTTGTTTCAATATGTTTCATGCAATCGGACCGTGCCGGTCTAAATTGTTTTCCCTAACGAGCATTTTATTTATTCCTTCCTGTCATTAGGAGAAATATTTTCGTGAATAACGAATAATAATAGATCCCCGTGTATTATTCTTATACCTCATAGAATATTTCACGACCTTGCCGACTATATTTGAATCGCATGCCAAACGGCAATTATAAGCAATCGGCATTAACTCAGGCGCAATCTTAATGCTCGTACGGGCGGGGTCGCTTTGCCGTCGAACTGATTGGATTTCCAACGTCTAATTTGAGTTTTAAGTGAATTAAATGAATTATAAATTAATTTCAACGATTTCTAATATCGTTACATAATGACTATGAGTGGGACTTCTCGTCTAACTGTATAACAGTTTGATTTCTTTATTGATGCCTGAGGCAAGGTGTTGCAAAAGTAGGTACTAATGTATCCTTACAGTTTTGTCATTAATACACCGCCTACACGAATGACGGAGTATCAATTAATTTTGGTTCTAATTAAATATGAGAATAAATAAGTAGGTAATGATATTATTAGAGATTTAGAGTTTTAAATAATTAATATAAAAATACTTACTATTTAAAACACTGAATATTTTCGAAGGATATTTATATATAAAGCTGTTACGTTCTAATTTGCAGTCATTGTTTTTGATTTACAGATGTGTATTATATTTTTCATATTACATGACTTGAATTTACCTATAACATAACTAGATTAGGATGCAATTTATTTATGATAATCATTTTATCTTATTACTCAAAGGACTACCATAAAAGATACCAATGCTTGTTTGAAGTAGGGGAGACTGGGTACGGTAGTGACACTCGTCACTGAACTATAAGACAAAATGCAAAATAGAATGCGAAAGAAAAAAGCAATACAAAAAAAGAAAGATCCTGTCTGCTTTGTGGAAGCTCATGTTCTGAAATTAGAGGTGGCGTAAAATAGATCAAGTACCAAGTAACATATAAATTAATAAGAACAAAGAAATGAATAACACCATATCATTTATACTTGTTTATTTATGCACCAGATAATATTTATTAAGAATTAAAATGAAAGTAATCGCTTAATTCAGTTTATTTATTATTAACTTTGTTTAAAAAAGTATGATTTATTATTTATAGTCGATATGATTCATTTTGGTGTTTATAGCTATTGTTTTTTAATCAATGTTTATGTCTGTCACAACACTGAGGCTATGGACGATTTTGTCACTAATCCATCTATTTTAGGGCAATATTTAAGTATTTCCATGTTAGCAAATGTTCAAATTACCATTTAATTTACTTTTCTTCCATCTTACTGGTAAATTAACAAACTTATTGCTGATCAAAAAAAAAGTACTACGGAACCCTTAATAATTTGCTATAAGAACAAAGAAGTAAAAATCCACTTTTGTATAACAAGATTACTTTGATTGCATTATTATGTCATCTATTTATTTTTATTTGTTGTATATGTTGTAATTTACGCTTTATTAGTACTGCCTTTCGTTTGAAAATAAGAGTTAAAAAATTAAATAGTTATTTGATACTTTATATTTCTATTATTAAAAAGTTTTTTCTTAAAAAAGAAACATTGACCATTGAATTATTTGACCATTGACCATTGATATTTATTTCTAAACATCTACATCCATCGACAAAGTTTATATTTCTTTGTATAATAGATAGTTTCGATACTTATATGATGTATTACATCTAGATTAGCTCAAGTTCGTTAGAAAATTATTTGACTGTCCAGTTTGTAAGGAATTTTTGGAATGCAGAATAAAAATATTCACGATGCATGTGATATTATGACATGTATTGAGTATCCTAACTTGCGTTTTGTGAGTTGTTCAATCACTACCAAATACAAAACGTTGCTAAAATAAGTTACAGGCACGCATGATAATATTTATGCCTACCATATCTGGATAATGCGCCCATTATAACATTTATTTTTATCTTTTGGTCTGTTTGTATGAACTTTCTAACTTTTATATTATGTTTTGGCTAAACTTTTTAAGTATGCCACTAAGCGACATAAAATATTTACACCACGCGCATTATACGAGGTTATCTTATGTGGCGCACGATAAAGTACTTTATTCCACATATAGTATTCCCATAAGTGTTTTTGCGTGTGAATATATTATTCTAGATTTCAAATTATGGTAAGTTGGTTAAAATTATTTTCTTGCGGACTCTTTTGGAACTTTGTGCAGTCACTTCACCGGAAAATTGCATTTGCATTTTAGTCTTTAAACAATCATATCACGGGATTATATACAATAACTATGCTAATATGTTAGAAATTCTGATTTATGTGACTGCTATCAATATTATAATATATATATATATATATATATATATATATATATATAATGTTTATTGATTAGCTATCATTAACTCAGACTTTTGAAATCAACAACCAATGGCATCTTCTTTTTTTTTAATTCTTAATTTAATATTTTATTATGTCCTATATATTATATGCTAGTTAAATTCATATGTTGAATATTACAAAAAAAAAATGTTTTTATCTTTATGATATTCAGAGAAAAGCTGCGGAAAAACAAAGTTTATTTCTATTCGATCAACTCGTGAAAACATATAATAAAACTACTGGTGGATAGAATTGTGCTCAAAGGCATATTGTTCAAATTTTCGGCTGTAATTAAACATTCGAGAAATAAAAATAATGAATCATCAATGAAAATTTATCAATAAGTAATAACAATTGTTTTAAATATTTTAAAACATTTATTATGAATACTGTAAATATCACTTTAGACAAAGACTTTTTGAAGAAAAATTTATTTTGAAATATTTTGGAAATTCTGAACCTTTTTTCAAAGCAACCGTACTGCTTTAACTGCATAGAGACGAAATAGCAAAGCGCGTAAGAACCTCGTCGCCGTCTAACGGATAAACATGGGTACGGAACCCATTAGAATCTAACCAAAATTTATACTTATTGTTAAAATCTCTATAAAATATCTGATATGTCGAATGATCATTTTTGACCGCCAAATGGCATTTTTTTATTTTTTTTACTAGACCTCTGAAACCGCTAGTCCTTCTTCATCTTGTTTATATAAGAAAAATGTTTCTGAATTATTCAAATCGGACGCTCCGTTGTCTTAAAAACTGAGTTTTTGCCCCATATCTTCGGAACGGTTAGAACTGCCTTCGCCAAAAACTAATCAACACGTCTCTTTATCAATACGAATCGAATGTTTTTTGAATTTTTCAAATCGCTTCATCCGTGTTCCCGAAATTGTCGACGAAAATTTGTATCCGCACACACATAAATACACGCACACACACACACATACATCCATTTTTTCTAAGGTATGCCAAAATATTCAGAAACCTCTGAAACGTAAAGATATATAAAAAATTTCATTTTCGATTTTTTTGCGATTACTATAACTTGCCCTACGAGAAGTTAATAATAATAAAGCTATCGATATTTCATATAGTTAGTCCGAAAAATGGCAGTTTCGTTGATAATATCTATATAACATAAACATCGATTTCAATTCCACCTACTTTTCAACTAAGTTTACCTTAGAAAGTGCCTCGACTAATAAACAAACCATAAAAGCGTCTGTATTTTCTATTCTCTATTCTTTGACGTGGTTTATGATTAATGAACATACACTTCCAGTATTACACATGTGACACTTACGCTTATGTGTACTTTGTTCAGAAATGCACCCATCGAAAAAGGAGAATCGAGGGTGGACTCGGGGCCACACATGCGCCACGGTCGAATTCAGGGGTGATTAACGATTCCGTATTAGTATACCCTCGCACAACAATGTCCCATGGATTATGTTTTATTGTCATTTGTGTGTGTGTGTGTGTTTGTACTTTTTTGCCTATTCTTTATAGTTGCCTTGTTTGCTATTAGGTAGAATTTTCTGAAACCATACACAAAATTGGACAATTATTGCTCTTTTCTAACAAATTTGCTGATATGGTAGGATTTCATGGAACTTCACGCAGAAGAAGTATATAGTACAAAAAGATAGTTTGAAAGATTAGTTTGGAAATAAATGATTTTTAGGTGCAAATGCAAATCAAACTAGTGGTGCGTGCCTTAAATAATGTCTGGAACTTTCCAGAATTACCGTAATTGTAATTTTTAAGAGCCTTAAATAATTTTAAAGTTCTTTGAGATTTTTTTTGAAAATATTGAGTTTTTTTGACCACTGTTAATTCTGTTTTTTTTCTAATCTTAAATTTGTTTTGCCAAATTTTAATTTAAAAGTGATCTAGCGGTGTAGCTGTATTAGTGATAAAATATCGAAGCGCCGCGTCGTAGTCATTACTAGCTAAAATTATAAATCTTGATACGGAATCTATAGAAATGTGAACAAAAACCATTTGCTGATTATTAACATTTTTATTAAATATCTGATAATTGGATGTGTATATGTCTAATGATCATTTTTGTGCATTGCATTTTTTATTGGATCTGCGAAACTGCTGAACCTGCCTTCCCAAAAATTTAATCAATTCTTTATCTCATTGATACAGGAAAAATGTTTCTTGAATTATTCAAAATGAACGCTCTATACTCCCAAAAGCTAAGTTTACATTTATTCACTTTTAGTTTTGCATCTTCGAAAAGCTGAAACTGCTTTTGCCAAAAATTAACCAACACGTGTTCCACATCAATAGGAATCGAATTTACATTCAAATCGGTTTATCCGCGTTCTCAAAATTGTGGGTGAAAAATAGCATCCAAAAATTTTTTATAAAGTATGCCAAAAATGTTCAGATAATTTTGACATGCATAGATATGCCAAAAATTTCATTGTTTTTTGCGCTTACTGAAACTTGCTCTACGGAAAGGTAATAGATTGTAGAAGCAATTTCTATTTGCACTATTATTAAAATATAGGACATTGCCGCAATGCGCCTTGAAAACATCTTACTATATCTTCTTTTTCAATTAACAACTTGTCGGTCAGGCGGGGCACATAGGTCTAATTTTACTATAAATAATTATACAGCCTAAATTTGAACCAAATGATCACTTCAAAGTATATAATACGTATCAAACAAACACGTATCGAACTATGTTCAGTAAAATTTTTAATTAATTCCTAATTATATACAATTTTTTTTAACATTTTTTTAAAATGTGTCATCTATTTCTTTTTACCCGTGAAAATGAACAGCCAAAAGGCAAACAGATATTTTTCTCACTTTGAATTTTAACCAATGTGAAATATATGTTTCATAAGTACATTTTTAACTAATGGAATGCATGGCATCGTGCCTTAAGACAATTTTCTCGAACTTTCCGTACCGTAATTGAAAATCTTGGTACGGAACCAAAAAAAATACACAAAATGTGTACACATTAATAAAATCTCTATAAAATATCTGATATTTTGATGTACACATGACCAATAAACATTTTTGTCCTCCAAATGACATTTTTTTAACTTATTTTCATTAAATGTCTATAACTGCTGGACCTGCCTTCCCAAAAAATGAATCAGTTTTTCATTTTGTCAATAGAAGTAAAATGTTTTTTGAATTATTAAAATCGGACGCTCCTTTCTGTTAAAAACTGAGTTACTGTTTTTGGCAATTTTGCCCCATATCTTGGGAATGGCTAGACCTGCCTTCGCCAAAAGCTAATCAGCACGTCTCCTTATCAATACGAATCGAATGTTTTCTGAATTATTCAAATCGGTTGATCGGTGTTGCCGAAATCGTCGACGAAAATTTGTATCCGCACACACACACATATATATACACATACACACACATACATCCATTATTTTAAGGTATGTCAGAAAATATTCAGAAACCTTTAAAACGTAAAGATATATAAACATTTTCATTTTCGATACTATAACTTACCCTTGGGGAAGTTAAAAAAGATCACAGTGTATAAAACCTTCATCAGAACATTCTTCGAAATATTCATCAGCAGATTTAGATTATTAAATAATTATTTCTATATAATAAATTATCTCTTGAAAAATATCTCAATTCAACTTCATCTATTTCTTTATTTACTATTTTCTTGTTGTTTATACCATTGCCAGTACAAAGGTTCAGTTGGTTTTTCTTACCCCATTCACTTTAAGCTTTTATAGAGATTATATAAAAAATAACGTTTGAATCTAACGTATTTCATTTTTCCAAATCTATTTTCTTTAATAAAATCGAACAAACCACTATAAAATTCCCTAGTTTGTGTTAGAAAATTATCCCGCTGAGAATAATCACCGCGTGAGTCCATGCCCCATCATTCGTCCCGTCAGCCTCCCACTTTATGATCGGACGGACGTATATATCGCGAATTTCTTCGATAGAGTAATCCCGAACAGAACAGCACGCATCCATGGGCTAGTGGATGGCATTTAATATCATGACACACTGTGTCACTAACCGAAAGAGCGGTTAACCCGACTTGACAGCTTGTTTCTCGTAATGTTTTCTTCGAAATGGAAAGATCGCACGATCAAACGGTTTGTTAGGAATTCTTAACAGATATCGTAAGCCGTATAAAATATTTTGTCTTGGGTCTGTTGGGTCATCCTGAATTTAATGAACAGATAGCTACAACCACCGAGTATGCATGTCTTTTGCTTCCAGTAGGATCAGTTATAGTAATCATCCAAAAATCGAAAATGAAATTTTTTTCATATCTTCATGTTTTCGTCACGAATACTTTAGAAAATATGGATTTCTGTACGTACGTGTGATTTGTGTGGATACAATTTTTTGTCCACGATTTCGGGCGCACGGATAAACTGATTCGAAATATGTTGGGGAGACGTGCTGATTAGTTTTTGGCAACGACAAGTCTAGCCGTTTCGGAGATATGAAGCAAAGGGTGTAGAGAATAGAAATAATTTCTAGCATGCTGATTATTTTAGAATGTGTGCAAATATGTGTGATTTGTGTGGATACAATTTTTCGTCCAAGATTTCGGGCGCACGGATATACTGACAGATATGTTAGGGAGACATGCTGATTAGTTTTTGGCAAAGACAGGTCCAGCTGTTTTGGAGATATGAAGCAAAGGGTGTAGAGAATAGAAATAATTTCTAGCATGTTGATTATTTTGGAATATTTGGATAATATTTTATTGTAAAATGTGAATATTTTATAATTACACTTAATTTATTTATGCAGATATAATTTTTTTTAAATGTAAATAACGTTACATTTTTGTTCAGTCTAATCTAGATTTTATGAATTTAATAGTTGTAATAAAATTTGTTGAGCTTGGTATTTGATATGGAAATGTTTTATACGACTACATCTATTCGCCCAAGAAAGTGAATCGACGGATGATTAAAAATGCAATTTTCTCCATCTTTTTTTATTTGTATAGTCGAGGCATTGAAACGCTCTTAAAAACTTAATTGCAATAACGAATTTATGAAATAAATAATTGGCTATATGTTTAGGGTGCTGAAAACATAAATATTATGCTACTTTTGCAAACCAACAAATAGTTCATTCTCGGATCACTTACAATTCAATTCTAAAAATATTTTGTACTGAGTACATAATTTTACATTATACACTCCGCACTGGTGAAACATAGACCGTTATTTTTGTCTTATATTTGAATTTGAATAAAATTGGAATGACTTCTTAATTTCAACCATTTATAGACTAGTTAATTGGAAATATAAATAATCTCTACTATAATTTCAAAATATTCACAATATATTTATAGATATTGCTGCAAAACATGAATTTCAAACTCACAAAAATATTTTTTTCACATGTCCGATATAATACAAACATTTGTATATAAAATCAATTGGAACAGTATATGATATTTATGGCAAAGTGTAATACCTGAGGGTAAAAAGCTCTATGTAAGACCCTTGAAGTTTAAACTACATTATATATATGTGGGGTGCATGACATCGTGCCTTAAAGCAAATTGCTCGAACTTCCCGTACCGTAATTAAAAATCTTGATACGGAATCAAAAAAAAAAAAAAATTGCAGAAAATGCGTACACATTATGAAAATCTCTATATATTATCTGATAATTTGATATGCATATGTCTAATGATCATTTTTGACCGCCAAAAAGCATTTTTTCAACTTATTTTTATTGAAAGTCCATAACTGCTAGACCTGCCTTCCCAAAAAAATTAATCAGTTCTTTATCTTGTCAATACAAGCAAAATGTTTTTTTGAATTATTAAAATCGACGAAAATTTGTATCCAGACACACACACATACATCCATTTTTTTCTAAGATATGCCACAATGTTCAGAAACCTCTGAAACCTAAAGATATATAAAAAATTTTATTTTTGATTTTTTTGCGATTACTATAACTTGCCCTACGGAAAGTTAAATATTGTAAAATTGTCTAATATTTGTAAGCATTATATAAACTGAATTGCAAAGTTGAAATTATTTGTTTAAAGTATATTAGAACTTTAGTCAGAATTAGAATTAAAATCTGAATTATTTTCAATATACAAAATAATTTTTTTGAAAAAAAAATCAAAATTTTTTTTCCACAGGCAATTATTTTTTTGAAACCGGCAGAAAGTTCAAATCGCACGCTTAGTTCTCTCAAAAACTGCCATTTTTTGCACATTTAGCTCTGTATCCCCGAAACCGCTGGGCCTGCCTTTACTAAAAACTAATCAATGGTTGATCCGTGCACCCAAAAACGTTGACGATAAAATGCGGACATACAAAATACACACACACATCCATTTTTTCTGAGGTATGCCAAAATGTTTAGAAATCTTCAAAACACCGAGAAATGCAAAAATTTTCATTTTCAATTTTCGGCCCATTACTATAACTACCATACGGAAAGTTAATAATTGTTAATAAGTTAAAAAATGAAGATGAATTTCAACAAACTGTCAATAGTTATAAAGTATTTCAAGATATTGATAGATACGTATATAACAAAATAAAAAACTTACATAAATTTTAATTGGATCACAAGTAAATATTTAATTATTAAATTTTGAATTTAAATTACATTTATTTATTCAAATTATTTGTACAATTACGACTGAACTTCGAGTATTGACAAAAAAACAACTCAGAGCTCTCATAATATTTTTATTATTTTTGTCAGAATTCACAAAAGTCATCGTTCCTGCCAGATACATCACGTAGAATCAACTTTTATTCAATATGAATTTGGCACGACAACGAAGCAACTCTGTAAAAATGCGTACGAATAATGCCATTAAATAATAACTCACAACTTTTATTTATTCACTACGGTCGGATTTATTTCTGGGCCAGTCGCTGGAAATGACTTAAATGATACCGAAACGATCAATAAACGATTCTATGGGCTATTTTCTGCGGTCGTCGGTGATTGTGCAAAAATATTTTATAAAGAACCCCGTCGTTCTATGAATTAATGACTATATTTGATAAATGATCGTAAATCGCTTCACTTGATTATTTTCATGATGAAATATTAATAGGGTTTTAATTAACAGGAAGGTGAGAGGATGATTTATTAATTGTTGTTGAGAAGGCAAAAGTAAGTATATCAATTAATAAATTTTCTTCAAATATTAAATGTGAATTTTATATATTTTTACATGTTTAAGTATGGTAAATCTTGTCAATTTTAATTAAATCTTTCAATAAGTTTGTAAGTTTATTACTTTATATAATACAATGGTAAATTAATATTTACAATGTCGTTACATAATAGGAAGAAGCAGATTTAATTTGAGTTTATCCAATTTGAGTTTAAGCAACTATATTGAGAAAACTAAACCAGTTACATTACAAGAAAAATCATACACCAAACAAAGAACTATCTGACCATGTTTCGTAAAACTTTCAGTTAATTCATCATTGTAAACATGTTTTTTTTTGCAATTTTCAAAAATATGTCAGCTGGTCTTTTTTACCTCATAGATAAAAATCGAGTTTTTGAGAGATGGAGTTTCGGATTTGTATGATCTAAAAAAACATTCAAATCGTAATGACGGGGAGAAAAGGTGATTAGTTTTTGGCAAAGACACGTCCAGCGGTTTTGGAGGTACAGAGCTAAATGTGCAAAAAGGGCAGTTTTTGAGAGAACAAAGCGTCCGATTTTAATAATTCAAAGAACTTACTGCTTGTTTTAACAAAAATTGCTTTTGGAAAGCAGCAATTTGCCAAGGCACGATGCCATGCACCCCACTAGTTTGTATATTTATTTTTATCGTGAAATTGCTTGTTTTAAATATGTTTTTTAATATTTTTTATTGTTTACACTTTCGACAGGATAAAGGCTCAATTAGTCCTTTTTACTACACCCATGTGTAAGCTTTTATTGCACTCACGTGTAAGCTTTTATAGAAGTATATAAAAAATTGTTGAATCTAACTAAAATTGATAATAATTTTCTTGAAATAATTGAAGTATACCTGAAAATTATACTAAGGTCCCGTAAACTAAACAACGTGCCTCACAACTAAAAAAAATACGGATTTAAAATATAGATATACAATCATTGCCTTTTATTTTTCGATAACGACGTCATAAGTATCAAGGTCATGGCTGGTTATACATCTTTTGCCCCTTCCTTTCAAATATCATTGTTTAACAATTCTTAACTTTTCTTATTTTGGAGATATCGGCGGTGGACCTTTTTTACTAGGAGAGCTTTAAGCTCCGCTCTACCTTACACATTGATTAGAGTTCAAGTTTAATAATTCAACTAATATTTCAATAAAGCATTCGTAGTAATTGGTTTAGTTAATTTTAGTGATTGTAGATTTAAATGCAGTAAAATTTTGTTAAATAAATATTTTCAATTTAATTTAATGCCAATCTTTTTTTACTCCTGATTGTTTTTGGCTGCATCTCGTTTACTACTATACTACTTATACTTTACTACTTTTTATTCTATATTCACTTAAAGTAATGTGAAATTATAATGATTCTATGCCATGATCTCCGAATATGTTGAATTAAATTTGTCTAGAATATAAATTATATTACCATGCCAGTTACACGAAAATGATATATGACATAAACGACTTATTTTACGGCTGAGGAGATAATATTCCTTCATGAATACCAAAGTTAGTCGTCCATAATTTCAAAATGTACTGTCATCCCGGATTTACAAATATCTCCAAGGATTAAGTCTTGCCGCGGGATTCGGTAGGACACCGTTTAGTAGAGCTAATTCCTCGCCGTTATCTATGACGAACAGTCTAATTTATGATTCGATGTATACTTGCTAAGTCCGAGAATGGGTTTATCAACAAAGTTTGCGTTCCTTGTTGAGATTGACTTTGGTAATTTGCTGATATCGAGTTTACCTTCTTAACGTTTGACTTATTTCATGAGAATAAACAATTGGCGTATAAAAGGCCCAATATAACGAAATATTAGACTCCATATTAATATCCAAATTTTTCATAGATAATTTTGAATAAAGCTATAGTTCAAGTTGTAGTGTTTATTACATTGCTGAATTGTACGACTCATTTTGTCTGGATGATTTATTTTTAACGTAATTTTGTTTTAATAAACTTACTAGGATTTTAATGCAGTATAATTAATGATGCAGTATAATTTAAATATTAAATCAAATGTAAAATTTCATTTTTGGTCACAAACCTCATGCTTAGTTTTTATGATAGGGATGAGCGAAAGGTACACCATCGTTATCTCAAAAACGAGTAAAATTACGAATTTGTATCAATTATATTTGAAAGAGAAGTAGTATCTATATAACTCCATAAGGACTGTCGTTTCTCATTTAGTGCAACCATCAGCCGAGCAGTTTCTTTTTAATTAGCAGAGTAATGAACATTTTTGTCCACGTTTTAGCCAAAAATTCTGAATCTATTTTGAAAATTTAAAAAGTCTTTGAAAGATGTTATTTGGGAATCCTTAAGAATAGTTTTGGACAAAGATCGGGAGAACCGTTTTTTATTAATTAACTGCTGTTTTTTATGAAACTTTTTATGTTGATAGATATCAAGGTTCTGAAGAACATACGAAAATATTACAGTCCTTCGTCAAGTAGTTTAATTTTCAAAATTCATTGAAGCTTGAAGAAGTATGATTTGAGTCAAAAGTTGCTTTTGTGATGTGAAGAGTCAAAAACTGAATTTCATAAAGATAAAAACTATTTTAATAATTCAAATGGTTCAAAAAACATTCGATTCATATTGATGAAAAAACGTGCTGATTAGGTTTTGAGGAAGACAGGTTCAGCGACTTTGGAGATATAGAGCTAAAGTGTTAAAAATGACTGATCAACCAATTTGAACGATTCAACAAACATTTGATTTGTAATGATAGGAGAATAGGTGTTCATATTTTGGCTAGGGCAGTTGGAGCGGTTTCGGAAATATAGAGCTATAAGTTGAAAAAATATCAGTTTTTGAGAGAACTAAGCAACAGATTGGAATAAATTAAAAAAAGGTTCTACTTGTGTTAACGAAACGGTTGCATTTAATAATTGCGATGAGGAAGAGTCGCAATTAGGTTTGCAAAAAGATCGGCCAAACCATTGAAGTTTATTAAGTTTCTTAGAAAAATGTTTTACGTTTGTCATTTGATTTAACATGGCGATAAAGTTATTGCACTTAATAGTCGAAAATTGGTTAAATTATATAATTTAATTAAAATTTGGAATACTAAGATACACTTTTAGGACACACAGGGACGTTTTTGCACAATAATTAACACAATTACAGATCAATCATTTAAATGTGTTTGAGAAATATGAATTGGAAATCGTAAAGTTTAGATTTATTTGCAAAATATTTTACGTTTGTTATTTGACTTAACATGTCGATAAAGTTCATGCACTCAATAGTCTTACAAAAATTGGTTAAATAATATAATTTAATTAAAATTTGGAATAATAAACTACAATTTTAGGACGTACAAGAACGTGTCCGTGCGCTATAATTAACATAAGTACAGATAATTTAAATGTGTTTGAAGGATATTAATGGGAAATCGTAATGTTTAGATTTATTTAAAAGCGATAACTTTATCTTCGAAAATAATTGTTGTTAAAATAATTGTTACTAAATCTTATTCAAATAGCTAAATCTCTAACAAGTAAATATAGATATCACAAGTGCGCCACCCACATCTCAAATTGGGACATATTTTGCAAATTTATATTAGCAACCCGAGCTTCAAAGCGACGTTGTCAAAGAAAAAAATATTGTAAATGCTTGTACTTAATAGTAATTACTAAGTAAAAAAGAAACTAGTGGTGTATGGCATCGTGCTTTAGGGCAAATTGCTGAACTTCCCTTACCATAACGAAATGTTCGAGGAATATTAAATGTTTTCAAATAGATTATTATAAATTCTGTAATATCGTTTAATATTTATAAGAATTATATGAACTGAATTGCAAAGTTAAAATTATTCACTTAAAGTATATGAGCTTTACAACTTCAACCAGAATCAAAATTCTTTTCGACATTCAAAAAAAATGAAATGATTTTAAAATAATTGAAATTGAATTTTTCTCCCAAAAGCAATTATTTTGTCAACACAAGCAGAAATTTTTTTGAATCATTCAAATCGGATGCCTATTTCTCGTATCTTCCAAATAGCTACATCTGCCTTTGCCCAAAACTAACCACTTCTCCAAATTATTACAATCATTGAATGTTCTTTAGATGCTTCAAATCTCCGTTCTCTCGAAAACTCGATTTCTATTTTCTGCACTCTTTGCTCTTTATCACCGTAACGGCTGGACCTGACTTTGCCAAAAACTAATCAGCACATCTCTCTATCAATAGGAATCGAATGTTTTTTGAACCATTCAAATCGGTTGATCCGTGCGCCCGAAAACTTGAACAAGTAAATGCGGACACACAAATCACACACACACATCTATTTTTCCTGAGGTAATGCCAAAATGTTCAGAAATTTTGAAAACGTGGTGAAATGCTAACATTTTCCTTTTAGATTTTCGGCCCATTACTGTAACTACCCTACGGGAAGTTAAAAATAAAATAAACTTAAAATTTGCCAAATTTATATTATCCACCTGATCAAGTTACCAACCTCACCAAAATTTTCAAGTTACGGACTACACCAGGAACATTGCAGTTGCATTCACATGCAGATAACAATGCATTAGAACAGAACGTGGCATTTCGATGCAATTTAACAAACTCGTACAATAATAAACAAAGACCTTAAGTCGGTTCGCTTCGCTCACAATACCAATTACTTGTTCGACAATATTCTTTGATGCCTCGAACAGTGTGTTGTAGTTTGACGGCTCGCTTAGATTGCGCTTCCTGGATAACATCTGCGGTCTCGTTACGAAACAAGGATGGTAAACCCAAATGGAAACTTGGTCCAATTCAAATATATAGAAGGTTCTGGCTTAGTGTATTCCACTATCTACAACACGAAATTATTTATTTCAAATACGTTTCAACGCAGTACTTGCTTACATAATCTATCAATTTTTATTTCATTATTTATTGTTTGTTTGAACAGAGATCAGTACTTGACTTAATATTAGTCGGTTCTACGGATGAAACACAAATAGTTGTTCCATATATGTGTGGTAAATTATCATAACAATTTCTGTAAGAAAGTTTCTCTTGGAAAGATATTTCTATCTATATTGCCTATTGAGAACCGTTGTCACTAATGAAAATTTTTAATATCTTTACGATTTAAAGGTTTCTGAATATTTTGGCATACTTTATAATTAGAAAAAAAAATGGATGTATGTGTGTGTGTGTGTGCGCATACAAACTTATAGTCGACGATTTCGGGAACACCGATCAACCGATTTGAATAATTCATAAAATATTTGATTTGTATCAATAAGGAGACGTGCTGATTAGTTTTTGGTAAAGGCAGGTCTAGCCGTTTCGAAGATACGGAGCAGAAAGTGCAAAAAATGGCAGGTTCTAAAAGAACAAATCATCCGATTTGAATGATTCAAAAAACATTCGATTCGTATTGATATGGAGGCGTACCGATTAGTTTTTGGTATAGGCAGGTTCAGCCGTTGCGATAGTAAAAGCCGTTCAGTATATAAAAAAGTCAAGACTTATCGGGTTCGAATCTCACGTCCGTAATATTTTTTTAATTTTTTTTTTTTATTATTTTTATGTTTGTGTTGTTGATATTGCATAAACCATTTGAAATTTTTAACTCAGTGCATATATTTCGCGAACGAAAAACTGATGCATTTGAAATAAAATATGTTAATTCTAACAAGAAGTCCGCTTAATTAGATTTTGTTTATACATAATTTATTCAAACATATATAAACAACGTCGTCTGATCTGATAAGTTTTCACATTTTTGTGATTTTGTTTTGTAATATTTATGCATAGACATTTTTGTTGACTGATTATTTTTATTCTTCGA
Source organism: Ctenocephalides felis (assembly GCF_003426905.1). NCBI lineage: Eukaryota > Metazoa > Arthropoda > Insecta > Siphonaptera > Pulicidae > Ctenocephalides > Ctenocephalides felis. The sequence continues at coordinate 54,163,752 of NW_020537758.1, forward strand.
ATGTTTAATTACAGTACGAGAAGTTCCAGCAATTTGCCTTAAGGCACGATGCCATGCGCCCCACTATTTAATGTAAAAGTCTCATAAATAGTGTAGGGTAGAGAAAGGCTCAAAAATCATCCAATCAAATAGATTCAGCATTTTCTAAAAAACAAGTATATTATTTTTTTAAGCGTCATTGGCAAATAAACAGCTACTTTTCTAAAAACTTTCCAAAAAAGTATTGTTTTATTTTTTTTGAGTACTGTTGTTCAGTTTACGACTTCTGAATATAAATTTTAGGTATATCTTATTCAAATGTTTTATAAGAATGTTTATTGTTATGTTTAAGTCAGATTCAGCATTTTTTTATAAAACTTCTAGATTAAATTAGGCGGTTGGGTTAAAAAGGACCACAACGAGACACCTAGCAAGATGTGAACAATAAGAAAATAGTGAATGAAAAAGTTGAATTAGTTACAAAAGCAATTTTACAAAATGTTAATTAAATTAATGATTATTTGATCTCTCCTGATCAATATTCCTAAATATTTTGATATGGCAGAACATTAGAATGAAATTTTTGTAAAAAAAATGCATACTACTAATATTTCACATAGCCTTAATAAGGTTTTTACATTTACTTTATAAATTCAAAGGTTATTTTATAAAATACGTTGAAAATAATAAAAAAAGAAATTGGATTTGTTTGCCCCCTGGCTTGACCTTATTACTCCGCCCATGAGGCAAAAAGAGACATATGACAAATTTCCAAATAATAGTAAAACTGTATAATGAAGTGTTAATTGAGACTTAAACTGAATATATTTTAGTAGTTGCTTGTTTAATATATGTTTTGTGTTGTCATGTAGTTCATTTAGTTTGTGCAGTACAGTTACTGAAAAATCAAATTTGATCGTTGTATCATTTTTAAATCTCTGCATAATGTATAACTGGCATACGTAACATTTTTAACTTCCCGAAGAAGTTTTCATAAAAAATCTGATTTGCTGATTTTATGTTTTCTCGATGTTTCAAACCATTCTCAATTGAATGAGACTAAAGTTGAAAACTGTATATGTGTGCGTGTGTGTGTATGTGAGCTGATTTTATTTTAATAATTTTGTCAAATCGTCGAGGATTATTCTGATAATCCAGTCAATGTCATTATAATTTTTAAACATTTTAGCTTTCTACAACCAATAAATAACATTTTATTGTTGAAACTATAATGTACATATAATATATCATGTGCACCTTTACTTTGACAACTCTGTAGTAGACAATTCGGACCTTTCGCGAATTCGCAAACGTCTTGTCTTCTGATTACGCGCCGTTCCCAAAGTGGAGCTCAAGATTGTGTCTCGATGATTAAACTTAAAGTTAGACTGTTGTATTTGGCTTACATCTCAAAATACAATGCATTGTTTTCTTACAAAGTCATATATTGCTTTGAATTCATCGCTGTATTTTGTCAAGCAGTGCTTCGTAAATTATATTTGCTACAATTTATAGAGCACTTGTAACTCATTTGAAGTATACTTGTTAGATTATAATTATTACTTAATATACATTCAAATATCATTGTTTAATATACATTCTAATATTTTGCACCAAATTTATTTGCCATATATTTTTATTTTGAAAAAAGATAAACTAGTGGTGCATGGCATCGTGCTTCAATGCAAATTTCTAGTGTTTGCAGTACCGTTAAATATTGAAATTTTTCACAAACTTTGAATTTGATTCAAAGAGACCGCGCCGCGTCCACATTTTAGAGATAAACAATCAAAGCGCGTAAGCGCCGCATCGCATTCTAACGATTAAACATTAAACATCAAATCTAGATATGGGGCCCATACAAATTTCTATTATTGGATAATTGATGGTGTCTAATGATCAATTGTAATAGTAAATTTTTCTTTTTTCAAAAACTGATTAGCTATTTTTGGGCTTTTTGCGGCTGTACCTGCTTTTGCCAAAACTAGTCAGCACGTCTCCCTATCAATACGTATCAAATGTTTTTTGAGTCATGCAAATCGGTTGATCCGTATAATCTCTCGGAATCGTCGACGAAAAATTATATCCATATATGCTGCATACACGCAAATACATCCCTTTTTTGCTAAAATGTTCAGAAGACTGAAGCGTGAAAATATGCTATAACTTACCGTAATAATTATGTTAAATCAGTTGAATTGTGCGTTGATAATTTTTATTACAAAAGATTTTGTATTATGATTTTTTTTTAAATTATGATTGATTTAAAAAAAAAATATTTTGCTATGATGTTAAATCAATGTAGATAATAATTATTTATCAATCAACTTTATATAATCTAGTCAACAATTTCCTCATTCTTTTTTATATGTATTTTATAGTTTTTTACAATATTCATGCAGTAAAACATCTTATAGTTTTCAAATAAAATACAAATTTCATTTATAAATAGAATGAATTATATTAAAGAAATAGAGATAAGGAAAAAAGAGCAAGGTTCACACGCGATTGAAGTAAAACTTATTTGCTACTGTACAAGATGTTTTAGATAAAACTAAATACATTATATAACAATTTTGAATAATGTTTATTAGTAATATGGTAACACTCGTGATGCACACATTTATTAGTGTCAATCATTATACACATATAATGATAAATTATAAATTATATATTTATAATAGTATTAAAAATATGTATAATATTTAAATATAATAATGTAATTAAAGTTATACTTAAAATTTAGAAATGAACCTTTATTAGAGAAATTAAGTAATTGCTGATTAATAAATTCTATCTTATTCGTTCACACAGTGGATTATGTTAAACAACGCCTAAAGAAATATTGTTTTCGCAACTTCTTTCATCATGTAATTGTGTTTGAAGAACTTCATGTAATTAAAATTAACATACATTTATTGACTGTTTGTATTTTTTTTATTTTTTCGCTGGCGATATAATCTCATATATAATATTGAACAGCTGTAATATTTGTGTTGCCTAAAAAATATTTTTCATTCTAATAATTGCAAATATTTATAGAAAGCCGATTTCCTCGTTGATACCGGTACGCATACAACGACAGATCTGTATTCACATACACGACGACTAATCACAATCGACTCGTATAGAAATGATCTCATCGATAGCGAATGACGAACAGTTCGGGCGTTACGGACTTCCGTTGCATTTGTACGGATTTACACCCTAGTCGCGCCTAAAGAAGTTTTACTTCAAAATTGAACTAAATTATGAACTCAATGCACAAAATTATAATTTTGCAGTTTTTATAAAATCAACGAAAAATGTCGAACAAATTCAAAATTCCAAGATAATGCTACAAGAAAGTAATGCTACTGATACTGATCAATAGTTGTTGATTCTCGTGACAAATGTGTGCTATTTATCATGACACGAATACTATACTTAAATATATATCCATTTCCTCTATAATTTTCAAATAATTCAGTGACTATATATTTACGCATACATAATTTGAATATTGTTAAAACCATTTTATTTATATTACACGGTCCTATGTCATAAGATATTTTGCCTGTATAAAGAGAATTTAATCGTATTCTCGCATGATATTATTATGTTAATGAAAAACTTTGCGGGACTTTATTATAATATCTTACCCATAATTTCGTATTATCCTTATTCAAATCTAAGCTTTAAACCGGCATTTCGTTACAATGGCTATTTTTTCGCTGTACAAACATTTAACTACCCTTTTTACAAGAGAATTAAATAAACGAATTTATGAAAGTATTTCTGGCATGTCATTAGTAACTGGCAATATTTGAATATTCATGATTTTTCCAGATCTGCTAAATTATTAACTTATGTTAGTGAATAATAATTCTAAATGATTACGGTTTTTTTACAATACTTCATTATCATTATCGATAAATGCATATTGTGACTACTCCTGTTTTTCAACAAAATAACTAATTATACATAATTTTATAATTTGACTTTGGGCGTTAATTATTTAATAAATGTTTTAATTTTTTTATGTATCAGATCTGTTATTATAAATTTCTCCAAATACAGTACTATGTGCGATTTGTAAGTTTTAGCAGATTTTGATAGAGTTTAGATTTTCATTGAATGTAATTATAAACTCCTTTCTAAAGGAAATCATATCGTCAAACATATTGGGGCAATATTGATAATAAAGGCCCATGATTCAAATATAACTCACAATTTATTTCTCTTCTGGCCATGATTCATATCTATTGTGCAGTGGTAATCTAGTAATTTTACTATACATTTAGAATTCTTTAGGTCTCCATATACAATGATGTTTTTGGACCTTAATTGGATATATTATATTTTTTCAATTTAGGCTCTTTATTAAAAATATGCTTCCTTATTAAAAACAATTTGCTTAAAATGTTCAAAAGATGTTATTCTTTCTATTCTCACATTCTCTGTAGAATTCTCCTTCCAAAAATTCCATATATAGCATTTCAACATACTGTGCTTTTCCGTCAAAGCTGCTTTTATTCAACATTACAAAGTATGACATATAAATTCTGTCTCTGTACTCATTTATATGCCTTCTGGAAGGATAGTAGTAAACTCACGACACACATGCTGATAATGAAATGCTTTGCATCTTCTACAAGGAGTCTTTTTAGCACGAACGCCAGAAGAAAATTTGCTAGAATTTCTCAGGATTCATTAATTTCTAGCTAATATTGCTCCGGATTTATTCTTTATTCATTTCTATTTTATGATTAATTTTAATGTGATATAGATTTAACGTTAATTGACAAACTGGAATTGTTAATTAGAATGTAGTTGAAAATATTTATTATACATTCAGGATCATTAAAAATTGTATGTAATTATAGAAAACATGTTATATTTTTATTTATTAATGACACAAACAAGCATTATAACTCGCTACAAAAAAGTACTAGTGGTGTATAGCATGGTGCTTTAAGGCAAATTGTTGGTACTTCCCAATAATATTCATAATATATATAGCGCTTTAGAACTTCAGCTAGAATTATAATTAAAATTTGAATTATTTTGATATTAAATTTTTTAATATAATTTAATTTTAAAATCGGATTTTTCTATGTAAACATTAACTTCTCCTTCGGGAAGTTAAAAAAACTAAATTGTTAAATAATTTTTTTTTCATCTTTTCACATCTCCCTATCAATATGAATCAAATGTTTTTTGAACCATTCAAATCCGTTGATTTTTGCGCCTGATAACGTGGACGAAAATTGGACGAAATTGTATCCATACATACCTACACACACACATCCATTTTTTTCTAAGGTATGCCAAAATGTTCAGAAACCTTCAAAACATGAAGAAATGCAAAAATTATCAGATTCGATTTTTACTAAAATTCCATATATAGCATTTGGAAGTTAAAAAATAATTTTATTGACATCTGCGCAAACATAATGGTATGTTACACATAAGCACAATTTACAATATTGAAAAATTTAAATAATATATAAACAATGACAAAATACATTCATCATCAATATGATATCTACAACTTCTGTTGTATAGTACTTATTTCTTGGGCACATTTTTTACAAATGTCACAATCAATATAACCTTCGTACGGAAATTTGTCAGGAGAATAAATACATCATCAAAGTTGAAATAACTACTAAACTATTCATCTATTGTAAAGATGATTTTTTAAACTCAATTCACTTTGTTAGTAACTATTTTATTATTGTTTACATCTTGCCAGTATAAGGATTCACGTGATTTTTTATACTCCAATCACATCAAGAGATTAAAAAAAAACTGCTGAGCCTAACCTAGATATAACGAATCATCTTAAAAAACAATTAAATAGTATAGGTATATTTAAAAATTAAGTTTAGATATCGTAAACTAAACAACAGTGCTAAAAAACAACTATAAAAAATACTTTCGTTAAATAAATAATCTCGATAAATGTGGAGATTTATTTTGTGATAGCAATGTAGTCAGATTTAAGACAATAGTTAAGTTACACTTAGTTCGCCCTTCACTTTAAAAAGATATTGTTAGAAGCTTTATAGCTATCTTGATTTTCAGGTAAAGTTGGTGGATCTTTATACCCGCGGACCTTCGAAACTCGATATAAGCTTTAAAAATTTGGAAGCTTTTATAGGTACGATTAAAAGTAGATATGGACTTGGCTATTTATACAAAGTTATAATAAATGGAGTTTCTAATTAATATAAACAAAATTTGTAATTATTAGTAAAATCTCTATAAAATATCTGGTAATATGTCTAATGATCTGTGTTGACCTCAAAACGGCATTTTTTGAAACTTTTTTTATTGCATCTCCAAAAACGCTAGAACTGTCTTCCAAAAATTTAACTAATTCTTCATTATATTAATTCAAGTGATTTGATTTTTGAACCATTCAAATCGCAGGCTTCGTTCTCTAAAAATTACCATTTTTGTTACTCTTTAGCACGTGTTTTTTAAACGGTTGGACCTGTTTTTGCCAAAAATTAATCAGTGCGTCTCCTCATCAATGCGAATCGAATCCATGCTCTCCAAATCATAAACGAAAAATTACACACATACACATACACACAATTTTTGCTATAATGTTTTTGCTATATATAATTTGCCTTAATGTTTAGAAGATCCTGATACGTGAAAATATGCAAAAGGTTTTATTTTCGATTTTCTTGCGATTACCATAACTTACTTATATAATCTATGCAATATTTTGAGTATTATCTACATATACATAAAAATAAGTCGGGTTTTCCTTCCTGACGATTTATCTCCAGAACGTACGAATCGATTTCGACAATTTTGCATTTGTTGGAAAGGTCTCGGGCTCCGCAAGGTTTATAGCTTAAAATTAGTGGTGCATGGCATCGTGCCATGTAGAAAATTATTGTTTTCCACATGGGCATTTACACGTTGCCTGCTCACGAGTTGGAAAACCATCCGCTTTGTTTGTGTTAACGTCAGACCAAAAAACAAAAAATGTGGTTTACCAAAGAGCACTTCAATGAAACGGATAATTTGCGGATTCACTTTCATCAACTTAGAGAAGTTCAACTAAAAAACACTTAATTTTTGTAATCGAAATAAATTCATTACTGTTGTGCAATAAAATCAATTTTTCCTTTTCAAATATAAAACAAACAAAAAATTTCTTCATCTTTCACACTAAACCATCTGGTGGCGAAACGGTGTTCGTCGGGTTTGCTAGTTAGATCTATAACTTTCTCATTGTATACCAGCTTTCTGATACTTTATTTCACACTAAAAGCACTCCCAGCATCTTGTCCCTAACTTGTTCTTATTTATGCCCTGGCAGACAGTTGAAGAACGAAGAGCACTCCTGAAGCAGTGCTCTCGTAAAATGAAATTATGTGAATTAATGTAGGATTATGCATATAATATTTAATGAGTCGAGATGTTTTTCGTATGTGTCCTACATGTGGCTTTATTAGACATAACTGAGAGTCTCGACTAAGGTGCTTTGAGCATTCAAGAAAAGACAATATTATGATCAACTTATTAATTCTGTTTTACGTTCATTGTCATCTGCAAAGTTCTGTTATGAATCGTTAAGACGAGATAAGGTTTATTACACAGAACTTGGGTTTGGTAAAGTTCCGAAATATAGGATGCCGATTGGAATAATTTGATTATTTTTGGTGCAAGTGTTGGGATTGATTAAAATCTTTTTTTATTAGCTTATAATAAAAACTTATATATGATTACGTTAAAAGAATATTTTAAAAGAATACATTATAATTACATACATACATTATAATTACATTAAACATTAATCTCGGCACATTTCTTTGCAATTTTGTAAGTTGATAGGTTGACACCTACGATATTTCGGTGCAAATCAGAGTTAAGTTATGTGTTACCTTTGATATTGATCTTAGTTCTAATTTTTTTTATTTCAATAATTAAATAAACAGTCTGATGATAGTGAAATTCAACATATTATAATTTTATGGTTTCACGATTGATAGTTTTTATTAAAAACTAGCCGACCCGACAGACTTCGTCCTGTCAAAAAAATGTGCAATGTGGCGGTGTTTTGTTTCCACCTTTTTTTTATTCTTTGCAAAAAATTATCCTGAACAGAACCGTCACTCTGGTAATAATTCGGCGTGAATTAAAAATAATTAAATAAAACACTATAAGCATTTAAAAGTAAGTAATTTTAATCATGTAAATCATACTTCAAAAATCAGTTCAATTTTCATTGTAGTGCTTTGTGATAAACGATGTTTTTGTTTGATTTCCTGGCGCACAGACAAACAAATCTGATGGTTTTCCTATACGGGAACAGACAACGTACAATTTTCCATGCGAGAAACATGGGTTTTCCAAATTATACCACAAACACTTAATGATACCATAAACGCACTGGAAACTGTGGTCGTTTAATCTCAAATGGCATTTTAGTCGGAATCATTGGGATGCACGTTGCGTTATACTATCCTTTCAATATAGTTGCTTCCATCACGTTGTTTGGTAGTTTTTTTTATTGCTAACCTTGGCCCTTGCAAAGGCGCGGTTGATCGATATTTCGCAACATTATAATTGCCGATCCAACCTTTAATTGAAGATTGTGAGGTGACAATCCTACCAAATCCAGCGAGTTTAAAAACTCCGCTGGATCATCTTGGTTAGTTGCCGAATCAACTGATTTGCCTGTAATTTGTTCTTGAATTTTGAAATTTAATTCATTTACATCAATGTAGCTCGTTAATTAATGCAAAGAGATTTCTATATCTGTATAAATATTAGGTTGTCAAATATCTCTTTTGTCTTAGAGCAAAAAAGTAGAAGGGAGATATTTGACAACCTTATATATTAAAAATTAGATTATCAAAAACTACACAAAATGTCATGACATAGAACATTGTTTTTTCTACAAAGTTCGTTGCCTACTCGATTAAAAAAGAAAAGTGTTGTTTTTAGGGTTTTCCTGGCAATTATTCGATTTTTTCTCGCCGTAACAACCATCTTTGGACTTCAACGAACATTTTAAAAAAAGAATTGGCCAAATTGGTCCAGTCGTTATTGAGTTATGCGCTTACCAACACATTTTGCGATCCATTTTTATATATAAGATTTAGCAATATTAGAGAAGGAATACAAAGATGATTTGACAGAATTTCAAGTTTTGTGGCATAAATTATTTTGACCAAACTGAATATAAAGCTAAGAACTTGGTTAGAATAAAAAAAAAAACTTAATAAGGCTTTATAGTCTGAAAACTTAGTATCTAACAAGATTCTTAACGTTAATGATCAGTTATGGTTCAGGTTATTTAATAATTTAGATTGACTGAAATAATAATAAACCCACAAGATTTACTAAATTTAAATATTTATGTATATATAAGTAAATTTTATGGACTATATTATTTTTTTAAAATTTGAGTGTATTATATCTTATGGACAAAAATTTAAAGATTTCAATAAAAAAATCTGAATAATAATTTAAAATTCAATAATTTGTGACTCTTGTCGAAGTTTCCATCGATCATTCTTTAGAATATTTTTTTATATACAAATTGCATTCATGACAATCGAGTTATATTTACAAATCTTGATCCTTTGATATACTTTGCAATATGTACTCTGAGATTTCGAGTGGATTGTATACGTTTCAGGGTTTTCGTTTGACTATGTCAATATTTGATAAAAGTCTGATGTGAAAGAAGGGTCAAGATTTGATTTGTTTGGGAAAAAAACTCTTTCATTTACTTCATCCTTTGAGATAAAAATAGCGCGTTTGTGTGAGATATTTTATTAATTATATTTGCGTCGAAAGCCTGAGTTCGAATTCGAGACACTGTTCTAATTTTTTTTACAGTAACTCGTATCATTGAAAGCTTATTCACAAAGTTTTATAATTATATTGAAGAATATATAAAAATATGTTATAAGTCATTATCGTGGAATTCATAATTTGCTACCATTCATTATATAAAATTAATTATTCTGGACAACTCAAAGTATTTATTAAATATATATAAATTTTTAATTGATACATCGAAACTGAAATCATTCGATCAGAATGAAAATTTATTGTTTAACATTACATTAAAAAGTTTTTTACAATAAATGGTTAGCATTGTACGATAATTGTGATGGATTTTTGTTTTTCATTTACCAAAATTTAGGCACAAAATAATATTTGTTGAGATACATAAAATATTATTTATTAACTTAGTTAACGTTCCGTAAGATAAGTTATAATGATCGCAAACAGATAAAAATTTGTACGTAAATTCACTTTTTAAGGTCTTCTGAACATTTTGACATACATTATAAAAATGACTGGTGTGTATGAATGTATGTTTTTGTGCATGTTTTTGTGTGTAGTATTTGAATGATTCAAAAAGCATTCGATTTTGTATTGTTCGGGGGACGAGCTGATTAATTTTTGGGTAAAAGCAGGTCCAGCCAATTTAAAATTACAGATAAAAAGAGCAAAAATGACAATTAAGTTTTTGAAAGACAGAATCGTTGGATTTGAATGACTCAAAAACATTTCACTTGTATTAAAGGGATGAAGAATGGTTAAATTTAGAAAAAGCAATTAAATATTAAAAAAAAAATTAACCATATTATGTATGGACAAGTAGGTTTATTTAATAGATAAGTTAATATTAAAAAAGACTAGGTTATAGCAGTTTTTATGAAAAATAAATGAAAAACTTTTTTTACTATTTTTGTCCACATAAATATTTTATCACATTTTGTGTTATTAATAACACAGCGAAAAAATGGAATAAATGCATTTTTTAAAATTCAATGTATCGTAAAAGCTTTGCATATATTAAATTTCAGTCAAAATATAAAGGTTTGTGTTTGCATATATTTCACACACAAACATTTGGAAATATATTTACATACACCTAAACAAAATACATATTTGTACGGTCACATCTGGCACGTTTGTATTAATTCCAACCGCACGGTATTCCAGTCATATTGTAATTCAGAGTTGCAGGCAATATGTTTCTGAAAATCTATATACAATGTTATACTTTAGTTTCAGTTCCGTAGTTTCGGGAGAATTATTGTAATAAATCAAAGTTCTAAAGCCGTATAATACTGTCGAACACTTAAATATACGTGTTTCTAAGGAATACGAATTATTCAACAACTTTGTTAATAATAGATAGTTGTTTACCGTAATAGAGGCAAAATTCATTAAAAACATTAACTTTTGTTTGGAAAATTTTTATTACAATTTTTGTTTAGACTTACGATTTACAATAAGGAATTTTAAGATTATTAATAGGATTCACATAATTTTTGAAAAAATAATTGAGAATATTTTGAAGACTACATAAGTAATAATATTAGTTTCTGACTTCACTAACAGGAAATAATTATGAAGTAATTAATATTGTAAAGCAAGGTTTAAAGGTCCTGGGTAAAAACGTCCACCACCACAATTAAGTATTTTCTAACAACAATATTTAAAAGTAGAGGCATAAAAAATAATAACAATTTTAAAGGTAATTAATGTAGATATTGTTTAAAAAAAATCGTTCCAAAATTAACAATAAGATACTGGGTCTGTTTGGTCCCGTCTATGGGGTATAATAGACCAGGTTACACATTTTTGAAAAACACACATTTCTACAATGATGAATTAGCTGGGAGTTTTACTGAACATAGTCAAATTGTTATTTGTTTGATATGTGTTATATGTTGTGATATAACTGGTTTAATTAACAATATAATTGCTTAAAGTCAAATTGGACCTTTGTGCCTCGCCCCACATTACTATATATTAGGTAACTAAATGAATATAAAGCATAATTCTTGAAAACTATAATTCAAAAAAGTTTGTTGATAACAGAAAGGCAAGTTTTCATACTCTCGATAAATATTCAATATGTTATTCTTGCAATTAATTTCGGTAAAATTTATAAGAAATGAAATCGTTGTTTTACTACATCAAAAACCGATATCAAATTAAAATATTTTTTTGTGATTTCAATCATTTATTCTAAGGTATTTTGACTATTCCAGGAGCAATTTTCTCAAGAAAATTTATTCATAGATTTTAGGAATTTTTTTTTCAAGAATTTTTATTCGCAGATTTTGAATATTTTAAAAACAGCATTCCTTAGTATGAATTTGTAAACTATATACTAGAATTTAATTAAAGTAAACAACATGCATTATCTATGTGTCACTGTCATTTATCGGGGAAAAAAAATCCTCATCTGACTATTTGCTTATATATTGGACTGCTTATATTAAGATCTTTCCATTATAATATATCTTGTACAACATTTATTGAGCAAAAGGAAATTGCATCCAATAATTTCATTACATAAGCTTGCTCGTAGAAGACAGATTAGGGCTACGGGATTCGATTCGGAGGTCCCGGGTTCGATACCTGCTTCGAGCAGCTTGATGTCAAGGGGTGATCACATCAGTTTTCATTGGAAAATATAGATAGCAATATGTTTTCCATCACATGAAAAAAGCATGAGCTATTAGAGTTATCATAATAATAATTACATCAAAAAAAGATGGGATAATCGTCAGGTTACTATCTATAATAAAGCTTTTAGGACTAACATTAATGTGATTGCCGTTAATGAAAAAACTAAGAAAATAATTTTAATAAGTTATTTTTTGATATTGTTTGAGTATAACAAATTTAATTTACTTTAACTTTTTATTTTTGATTTAAAAACAGTTTGGTAGTGTACTATCAAATCAAAGCATTTTATAAAGTATGATATAAAACCAGCTCTTTCCTTCAATATAAATACATTCTGTTGGGTACAACTCTACATCAGCCTCAAATGCACATAAGCGGTTTTAATATATTTCTCAGAATGATGTGCAATAAAATGCATTTCTCTGTAACTCGTGCGTCTGCGAGATACACAAACATTGCAACCATTACTAAAATATTGATCTGCCCGAAAGAGAATTCATCCTGTTACTGCACAAGTATGTAAATAACGAAGTCTTCTACATGATGTGCTTTTATAGAGCAGATGTGCCAAATGGACGAAAATACAATTTGCATCAAGGCTTTGATAAATTATGTCATTATAAGATGTAACATTTTTCATGAAATAAAAGTTTATAGAACCTCAAATGAGTAATAAACTAAAGTTGTTTTAGCAGCATCACCTAAATTCAATAAATATTTTATTTTGTTTTTCTTAAAGTTTTTTTAAAGGTACTATCTTAAAATTGTATATTTTTGTATTGTATTTACAATATATGGTACCTAATACAATATCAATTTGCATCAGGTATTGTGATTGAGAATACTTTAATACTTTAATATTTGATTTAAAAAATTATCTATTTTGAATCTAAGTTACTATGTCCACTCGACTTTTCGATAATATAAAACGAGGCTTTTGAATTATCTGAAATAAAAAAAAACAAACCGAATAAACAGATTCTAATTACAATATTTTGTATATAGATTATAAACCATTACAATGATTTATTATTTTGTTTATATCATACAATCTTTTTTATAAAAACTCAAGAAGCAATTTCAATTTGCTAAGCAATTTTTAATTTTAATATCACATGATTGCGAGTATAGGACTAAAGATATCTAAATACACGTGAAAAGACAGTCTCGACCAATCACGTCAACTCGCTTCGAATGAGTACATCGATAATACCAATATCAATAATACTAATAACGAATTGATATTTGTTACGTAACGCATTTTCGTTGCATTTTTGCTATTCCACTAGTCGCGCCAAAAAATAACACAATTTTTAACCGAACACAAAAAACATTGTTCAGTTTTTTTTCTTGACATCAGTCAGGCTTTTGATAAAGTTTGGCATAACGGCCTGTTATAAAAATTAAAGAAGTATTTACCATACAACTATTATCTTCTCTTAAAAATTGTGAAATAGAAGTTTCACAGTCAATGAAAATAGAAGTCAGTGTCAATGATGCTTTATCTTTTGCTAGAAATATTTCTTCCGGAGTTCCTCAAAGTAGTGTTCTTGGTCCGCTGCTTTACATTATATATACTGCCTATACACCTACAAATGCAGAAATCATGATTGCTACCATTGCAGATGAGAAGTGGATCAAATTATGGGCAATGAAAGTAAACAACTCTAAATCAGTTCATGTTACTTTTACCCTACGACAAGGTTCATGCCCTCCTGTTAGATTGAATGGTGAATTGGTTCCTGCATCCGATGTAGTCAAATATCTGGGAATATATTTGGGATAGGAGGTTAACCTGGCATGAACATATACTTAAGAAGCGTCAGCAGCTCGAACTAACAACAGACAATTTAATTGGTTAATGGGCTGGAAACCACAAGTCTCAATAGAAAATAAACTCCTAATATACAAGACAATTATTAAGCCAATATCTTACTACGGCTATAACTATAGGGTGCAGCTAGTAAATCAAACATAACTATTCTACAGAGGTTCCAGAACAAAATTTTGAAAGAAATTGTGAACGCTCCAAATATGTCTCAAACTGGTTAATATAGCAAGATCTCAGAATTCCAACTAAGAAGAAATTAATCATTACTGTGTTTACCGCTAAAGCGTTTCAAAAAAATTACTATCAAAACACATAATATCTAAGATTATATTATATTATATTCGCCTTAAATATAATATACCTGTAAAGTAGCTGTGTGTATAGTTTGCTATGTACAATAGAACAAAAAAAAAGAATCTTATGTAAATAAATTTTAGTTGGATTAATTAATTTATGTTTGATTTTTGAGAATAGTCCTATGATAACTTATCTATTTTTTTGTTTCATCAAAAACTAAAAATTCACCTCACTATTCGTGCAAATGGCTCTCGTCCAGAATGAGTTTCTCCACCTCTGTTGTCGAGGTTTTGCGACATTGTCTATTCCGTGTCATACTATTCTAAAATGTATCTCGTGTTCGTTCCACAGTGCGCCTTGTGTCAGCTTTAAAAACTTCTCACAAGGGTTTGTCAGTACACGTTGTTTGCTCGTTTATACAGTATTGAATTTTGTACGGCGATAGCTTTATAGCACTTCTTACACACAAAGAGTTACCTATACACTACATTGCTTTGGGATCTATTACAATATATTCGACATAGACACAATAGCCGATATGCTTCGCGATGCGAGTATGTTGAGCTCGTGATGGTTTACGGGAAAGTCTATTTATTGACTCGATATACATATTATTTTTGGTTAAAAAATACTTTTAACCAGTTAACTGTGATTGATGAATATAATATATCATGAGGCATTGGCATAGTTTTGTTTATGACGACTATGTTTGTCATGTGTGTAAATCAGTGATCACTGGCTAACTAAATTGTGATTTTTGAGGTAAACAAAACATATTTTCAAATTTCATGCTTTTGGATTATTTTGAAGCTATATCATTATATATGAAGTTGATTGTGGATGTCATTTTAATGAAAATGACATGACCTTTTTGATATGTGTAAATAATCGACCCAATTCATAAGTATTGAGATATAGAATTTTTTTTTATCTGAATTCCAATCCAATCCCATTTAGTAAAATCCAATATCCATTACGATATATAAAAAAATGTTTTTTTTTTAAATAAATCGTTTAAATAAAACTTCTTTAGGCGCGACTATGTAGGGTGTATATCCGTACAAATGCAATGGAAGTCCGTTACGCGCGAACTCTTTGTCATTTTCTTTCGATGAGATCATTTCTATACGAGTCTATTGTGATTAGTCGTCGTGTATGTGAATAGATATCTGTCGTTGTATGCGTAACGGCGTCAACGTTAAATGCGTATCGATATCAATAAGGACATCGGCATAGATAAATAAACATTTTAAAGTTATATCGTAGCACAAGCCTTGATTTAATGAAAAATGCCTGAATCAGAAGAATATTTTACCCCGTTCCTTGAAAATAATGAAACAAATTAAAAATATGTGTCGTATACTAAACGTAAGTTTATTGATTAGAAATTATTTCCATATTTTTCGTAGTTTCTATAAATCTTTGAAGTTATTTAATGGAAAATATTTTTTAGACAAGACAGATATTACAGCTGTTGAAAAAATGAGATCATATCGCTAACGAAAAAGTAAAAACAATATAACACATATAAAATATATGTTAATTTTAACACAATTACATGATGAGTGAAGTTGCGAAAACAATATTTGTTTAGGCGTTGTTTAATATAATCCACTGTGTGAATGAATATTATAGAATTTATTAATCAGCAATTACTCCATTTCTCATGTAAAGGGTCATTTCTAAATGCTAATTACAATGACAAACCGATCATGTCATATTTGAAGTATGACTTTAATTACATTATTGTTTTTAAATATTATACATATTTTAATGCTATTATAAATATATAATTTATAATTTATCATTATATAAATGTGTATAATGGTTGACACTAATAAATATGTGCATCACGAGTGTTACCATATTACTAATAAACATTATTCAAAATTGTTATATGATGTATTTATTTTTACTTAAATGCTATTTTTACAGTAGCAAATAAGTTTTACTTCAATCGCGTGTGAATATTACTAATTTTAAAATTTTTGATAATTTTGAAAAATTTTGTAAAATAAAAAAATCAGTGTTTTTGAAATTTTATTCTGTCTTCTCCAAAGTCCAATACCTGGCACGTTCAACTCAAGCAATATGTTTTTTATAATCTTTCTGATTGGGTGCTTTATTCTCTCAAGAACCGCACTTTTTGCTTTCTCAAAATATCATGCAATTTTTGCTCCGTTTCTCCAAAACAGCTGGACCTGAACTCAAAAACGAATCTTCACTAACCCATCAATAGAAATTGAATGTTGTTTGAATGATTTCAATCGGATGCTTTGTTCTGCGTCTCTCTTAAAAAGTGAAATTTTTTGCTTTGTATCTCCGAAACGGCTGGACCTGCGTTTGCCAAAAATTAATCTGCACTCCTCTCGTCGGTACAAATCGAGTGGTTTTGAATCATTCAAATCGATTGATCCGTGCTCCCGAAATCATGGAGCGATTTGTCCTTTTGTCCATAAATTTGCACACACATACATATATTTTTTTAAGTATGCTAAAAAGTACAGAAACCTTTGAAACGTAAAGATATGCAAAGATACCCATTTTCAAAGATAATATGAATTTACATTTTCAAATATAATTGGAATTGGAATTTTATTTAAGAATGTCACATAAACAATGAATCAAAGTATTCCAAATAATTATATAGTTTGATGTCCGATAACAATTTCATCAATTCTTGTAATCTGAAGGTTTAAATAGAGTTTCTAGTATTGAAACAAATAAATCAGTATCAATAAAGCTTAGAAAACATTTACTGTATCGTGATTATTTTTAGATCCAGCAGTAAGATTTGTTAGTTGATTAAAACTTGAAACAAGTTAAATGATGTTGAAAATTGTAGATTCTAATATATTTGATCTGATATTCTAAACCCCACATGTTCTAAACCACTAAAGTTAGCATCAGATATTTAAACTATGACAGGTTTGGTGTCATGCCATTATTCAGGGGCGCCGTCTGAAATGATTTTGGAAACGTCATGAATATTAATCATATATGCGAAGACAAACGGACGTGTTACATGAAAGCATTCAAACCGAAACCGAAACGGTGGAGCTCTTATGTGTCGAGAAATTCGCACTTACTCTTCCACCAGATATGTAATTTGCACACGGAGACAGATATGGGTCACAGATGATTCTATCAGGAATATTTCATCTATGTTACCGATTCTAATATCTTTACAATTATTATTTGCAGGTAAGGGACAATGGCAAATATTATATTCAATTTTATTTGATAAAAGAACAATTTCATTAATACTGATCTATTGCTACTCTACTTATCAATCCAATTCATTTTCAATAGAATTTCCTAATAAATAGTCATTTTTGAAGTAAAACTTCTTAAGGCGTGACTTGGGTGTAAATGCGTACAAATGCAACGGAAGTGCGTTACGGCTGATAAGATAAGTGTCGTATGCCAATTATTCGTCATTCGCTCTCGATGATATCATTTCTATACGGGCCGATTGTGATTAGTTGCCGCGTATGTGAATAGAATTCTGTCGTTATTTGCGTACCGGCGTCAACGTTGTATGCGTACCGATATCAACAAGGAAATCGGCATAGATAAATAAACATTTTAAAGTTACATCGTAGTACAAATCTTGATTTAATAAAAAATGCCTGAATCAGAAGAACATTTTACCCTGTCCCCCGTAATAAATTATGATGAAACTAATAAAACAAATGCAGCATTTGCGCCGTGTATGAAACATAAGTTTATTGAAATAATTTTTATATTATTCGTAGTTTCTATAAATCTTTGAAGTAATTGAAATGGAAAATATTTCTTAGGCAAAGCAGATATTACAGCTGTTCAAAGAATGAGATTATAACGCCAGCGAAAAAGTAAAAAAAATACCATCAGCCAATGAATGTATGTTAATTTTAATTACATGAAATTCTTCAAACACAATTATTACATGATGAATGAAGTTGCCAAAACAATATTTGTTTGGGCGTTTTTTTAACATAATCCACTGTGTGAACGAATATTATATATATTATATTATAATAACATTATTATATTATAACAACATTATTTAAGCATGAGCTTTGCAGATTTATTGTATATCTAAAGGTCAACTCAATCACTCAATATTTCCATCCCTTACTCCGAACCATTATATCCCAAATCTCCATGTTTCATATCACTTGACATATATCAGTTACTGGGTTCCAGCCAATTCGTAGAACTTGAGGCCATGAATAAACTACACCGTTTGCATAAAATTAGTTCGATATATGGTCTGTGAATTTTACATGGCAACTAGGAGTACGTCTGCCCATCTACATTCATATGAGCTGGTCGGATTTTGGCCTTGACCTTTTTAGCAACCAAGATTTATTACAGGATTAAGATGAAAACGGTTTTTGCCAAGAATTTTTGCAAGTGACGGGAAAGAATTATGGGTATTTAGTGAGAGGTAAAAATTTGTTATCTAAAGTACATGATTTCTATTACGTGTGTAATTCAATTGACAACTAATTTACATTGAGTTATTTTATATTTTTTGATTTTTATAACTACGCTATTTAGAAAAATTGTATTTTGTACGCTATGTACAAATTTATAATTGTATATAATTCTTTTTTTCAATTTCCATGTGAATCTCAGGGGTTAGAGTTGTGGGATTTCAATCAGATGCCACAGGTTGTACACCCGCCTAGGACAGTCTGTTGTCAAACTGTAATTATTTGAAAATATACATAGCAAAGTTTTCATGTGAAACTAGCCTCTGTTGTATATCTGACAAAAATCATCCAGATTACAGAAAGTGTAATAATAAAATGTATTAAACAGAGATACGACAACTATTTGGGTTGCCATATAAAAAACAAGTCTAGTTTGTGAAGTCAAATCAGCATAATAGCTAGTAATTGTTTTCCTATATTTTGTATCTAAAACAAATAAATATATTATTCATCTATTGTACATATTATTAGTACATAATTTGTACTATATAACATTTCTCTGTTATTATTACTATATTTCAAACAATTCATTTGCAATTGCAATAATCTTTTTAATATATTCTATATGAATATAACTACCTGTAATGAAGAGACATTCCTTAATTATTAAATATCCATAATTATATAAAATTATTCTCGAGCTGCTGTGAACTTAAAAGGTATTACGAACTAAATATAACTAAATATTTTAAGCAATAATAAAAAATCGTTTTTAAATATTACTTTCAAATGTCAAAAATTACTTCGAGTATAGTTAATTAGGCAAAACTGGATTGGACAACTACTGGGTTGCCATCTCTTCAAAAATCCATATAATAAAAAGTCAATACATTTACTAAATGTCCTAACTGTGACAGATTGTAAAAAAAATATTACTTTAGTATTATATATAGAAACAAGCTCATCATTCACCTAAATTCACTAGCAAACTCCTTAATAACAGAGAACTATCGACGTAGGTTGAAAAGAAAAGCGCCTTTGGATTTAAGTCATCAATTTTCCTGATAAAGATTGTCATTATTTATAAGTAAACAATTAAGATTATATTATTATCAGTAAAATATTGTTAATATTATAACGAATGGAAAAACTATTGAAGGTTGTTCCAACATGTCTATTTAGTATACAATGTGACTTTACAGCTGACAATTGTAAATTCCCCAAATTTATTAAATGCCCTTAACTGGACACTTGTAAATAAAACAGAGAATAAAATAAACTTTAGTATTATTTTACAACATTCATATCGATGCAAAAATTATGAATAAAACATATGTACAAATTATTATATGTATTTTATTATTCCACACGTAATATAAATTCATTTCATTATATCATAAAATCAATTTCAATTTAATTGTCGGCATTTTTATGTCACTACACTCGTACATGCTGTTTTACATAAATATATAATTTATATTTTAAAATAATATTGAAAATAATTGATATTTTATTTGACTATTTGCCCTGAGTCATATTCACTTTCTATTAATTATTTTCGTATCTAATGAGATAGGTTTAAATTTCTGTTTCCTTAATTCTGATTATTGCTTCTTGTTTGTTAATTCACTGTATTTTTTCTCTTGCAAGTTATCGATTATTTGTTTTCTACAATTCTATTTCGAATGATCACGTTACAAATTAGGTTTGTTTGGATTGGTTTCCTCAAAGTTTATATGTTTGAAATAAAGTTGAAAAGTTTTAAGAGTAAAAATAAAAGTTTAAAAGTTATAATGCATATAATAACTTTGTTAATGTTATTAATTAACTAATAATTACTTAATGACAATGATATTTCATACATGACATCATGGAAAGCAATGTAAATGCATTTCCTGCATGCTCTGTCGGATTTACTACCCGCCCTGACTGTGTGCATTGTGTATATTGATAAATGGATCATTTCATACCACAGTGTCATATCGCATAAATTTATATAGATTTGTATATGATAATTTTACCCCAAATAATTGTGCGAGTATCAGATTAATAATTTACATTTAACATATTTGGAAATAAAATAATTATCGAGAATTTTATGGGAATATAACATTTGCTTTGTTATTAAAATATCAACACATAATGTTTATAGTGCCCAATATTTTAGTGTTTATTTGAATACTTATTATGATCTAAAAATTTATTTTCACATTCGTATGAATTTCATTACGTAAATATTACTTAATTTTAATTTATAAGAAAAAAAGTGATCGAAAAATCCACCATTATTAATTAAAAAGCCATATATTGATTCAATGTATAAGCCAAATTTTAAACAAAGCGACGGACTACTCTATTTGAAAAAAAAAATAGGTTATATACGAACAAGTGCGAATTGCTATCAACACCGAAATAAATCAATTATTTTTCTGTACGTCATTCTTTTTCAGAATATATAGTTTTGATTAAATCCAAATTCAATTTAGTTTAATTTGAATAAAAATGATTGAACATACACCTTGCTGCTGATAGATCTCATGTTATATATATCACTATTGACGTACGAGGTTTTGTGTATTTTTTAATATCAGCCCAATATGTTTGTAGCTTTTATTTTATCTTTAAAATGAACAAACAGGGAAAAACAAAATAAAATACTATACGAATAATCATACATTTTATAAACATTTTATGATAGCGTAGAGCGGGGCTTGAAGATCTGCGAGCCTACTACAACCAACATCTTCAAATATCTCAAACGTAAAGTTAGGATTTATGCAACAACAATATTTGAAAGTAGAGGACAAAATTTGTACCGTAAATTAGGTAACATCGGGAAGTCTTTGACAAAAGTATTTTATATCCTAGTTAGGATTTTGGTTTTTAGCGCTGTTGTTACGCGATTACGAGACTTTAATATAATTTCAAAGTATACGAGACTTAATTGGTTTAGATGATGTACTGTTATTTTTTTAAGATTTAACAGATGTATTTATATATCCTCTATAGGAGCTTACATGTGGGCGAGGTAAAAAGGGCCAACTGTAAAAATAAAGTAGTGGGATGCAAGGCATCGTGCCTTATGGCAAATTGCTGGAACTTCCCGAACCGTAACAAAATGTTCGAGGACTATTAAATATTTTCAAATAGATTATTATAAGTACTGTAATATTGTCTAATATTTATAAGAATTATATAAACTGAATTGCAAAGTTGAAGTTATTTGTAAATAATATTAAAACTTTATAATTAAAATTAAAATCTGAATTCTTTTCAAAATACAAAAAAATGGAAAAAAAAATTGAAAAAAAAATTTGAAACAATTTTTTTGTTCTAAAAGCAATTTTTTTGTTGAAACAAGCAGAAAGTTCTTTCAATCATTCAAATCTCGGACGCTTAGTTTTCTCAAAAACTGCCATTTTTTGCACATTTAGCTCTATATTTTTGAAATGGCTGGATCTGCCTCTGCCAAAAACTAATTACCTCTTTTCCCAATCATTACTAATTGAATATATTTTAGATCATTCAATCGTATACTGAGTTCTCTCACAAATTTGTATTTTCTGCACTATTAGCTCTTTATCTCCGTAACGGCTGGACCTGCCTTTGCCAGAAATTAACCCTTTCGACTCGGATGCCGCCGCTCCGGCGGCATGGTCGTTTTACTGTTGCGCTCGGATGCCGCCGCTCCGGCGGCAATTCGTGTCGTCGCGAACTAAACTTACAACATGTGACTTTTTTTATACTTATGAAGTTAATTCACAATTAAGTTTATTTATTGATTAATTTATATTTATTTTCATAAATAAATATGATAAAATTAATTTAATAGCTCATAAACATAATTATTTTTTAGATATAATGTTACTAAAGATTTAATTTTATATATTACTTATATATAAATACAGTGTGATGTATTATACATATGCATATTATACACACACACGTATTATTGGAGTTGTTCTTAATAGGGGCACGATAACCGTATCTACTCTCCAAGAATATTGTCTTTTTATTTTTTTTTAGTTAGTTTTTATTCAGAATATATTTGATATAATCTTTATTAATTAATTTTGATAAACATATGTGTAAAAACGATTTTTTAAACAATAACATGGTTTTTATCATATTTTTCAATTTTTTTTTCAATTTTTTTTGTTTTATTATAAATACTAACTGTATTTAAAAGCAATATTACCACATTTAAAAAAAATCCGATACAAAAAAAAATCCGAGTTGAGAGATATGTATAGCACTATAATATACCGAGCGCAGCGCACCGTCGAGCAGTTGGACTCCCGAGTGGAAAGTGTTAATCAGCACATCTCTCTATCAATAGTAATCGAATGTTTTTTGAACCATTCAAATCGGTTGATCTGTGCGTCCGAAAACGTGAACGAAAAAATCCGGACTTAAAACACACACACATCCATTTTTTCTGAGGTATGCCAATATGTTCAGAAACCTTCAAAACGTCGAGAAATGCAAAAAACTTCATTTTCGATTTTTGGACAATTGCTATAACTACCCTACGAGAAGTTAATAAAATAGTAAACGAAAACATTGGTCAAGTTGAAATAACATTCTGACTCTGCTGATGAATATTTCTGACCAAATATCAGATCAAGGTTACATACAGCGCATCTTTGTAAAAAAATATAATAATTTATTAATTTGACTTAAGGCAAAATGTCACCTAGTTTCATTTTGTCATTTCGAAATATAAATTACATACATTTGAAATAACTTTTAAAAGTTTTTATTATTTTCACTAAAACCAGTTTGAATAAAACTCAGCATATGTTCAACATATGGAGAAATATAATGATCATAAATTGCACGAAGAATATATGTTATAGCTTAAAATATAGTTGCTCGTCGAGACAAACAAAAAACGTAGTCCTGTCCTCTGGCAGAACAATGCTGGTGAAAAGGCGAAGTCGGTCGTAGCAATGTAATTTGTCAACTGCTCTAGCTGACCGAGCTATTGTTTCATATAACAACTCTCCGAGCTGCGGCCACCTACGTCCCGGGCACACAAACACCGACTCA
Organism: Ctenocephalides felis; assembly: GCF_003426905.1. Classification (NCBI taxonomy): domain Eukaryota; kingdom Metazoa; phylum Arthropoda; class Insecta; order Siphonaptera; family Pulicidae; genus Ctenocephalides; species Ctenocephalides felis. The sequence goes on from NW_020537758.1 coordinate 54,187,791, forward strand.
TTCACCTACTAATTCCTAGAGTTGGAGCAAATGCAAATAGTTCACTTCAAATGGAATGAAATATCTCGAATTATTAAATAGTCTCGTCACATTTCTCTTCATTTGGTAAAAGTAATTTATACGGAAAATTAAATAGTAACTAACCATGTACGGTCTTTTAATTTCACTTTTTAATGTTACAACATTACATTAAAATTTGCATACATATTACATAAAATGCCTTTAGTATAGTAATATTTTTTCTCTTTAGTAAAACTAAATTTATACATGAAAATTAAATGTGAACCAACGGCGTTTCAACTTAATTTGAAAATATGTTATAATTGCACGATATTAAAAACTAACACTCAGGGGCCGATTCTCCGGTAAAACAAACCGTAATATTGTGGAAACACTATGCTACGATCTTTTCTTGGTTCTAGAAACGGTCAATGTGCTATGTATTTGCTGTGCAGTTAGGCGTTTTAGATGTAAAACTTAACATAAAAAACGCACAATGTTATAGTGCAGGTTTGTGATGTGTCGCGATATAACATACATCGAGTTAGGTTTTATGTGCAAAACGTCTGATCGCATAGCAAATTCATAGGGATAACTCTTAAGTAAAAATTGTTCTTGAACCTAATTACATATGGAGTGAAATATCTCAAACTCTTAAATAAGTTTGCCATAATTCTCTCCCTTTAGCAATAATATAAAATTAATTAACATAAAAAATCAAATGACTAACTGTATTTTCATTTTATTCAGCTATAAGATTGTTTAGCATTGCAATTTTTAAAAATTATACTAATTTTACAAAAAACACAATGAAGCATAATTTTAAATGCAATGAAATATTTCGAATTATTGTCTCATTATCTTATAATATTTTTCTCTTTTAGATGTAATTCAATCTGAAAATAAAATATTAACTGATGGCGTTTAAATTTAACTTATTCATAATTTAATGTAAATTTGAAATGTACTCAAGCATATTTTCATATTCACGTTATACATATTTCACAAGTATAGTGCAAATTCTTCTCTGTTCTCTAAATGTTAACTATAGTAGTTTAATTAAATATAGTGATTAAATGTATTGTAAATTGCAAGAGACATTTATTGGTGAAAAACGAACGTAGCAAATGAAATTTT